>NC_136619.1:43597740-43645073 GCF_933228915.1 Telmatherina bonti
CCTCCTCCTCCTCCTCTCCCTCCTCCTCCTCTTCCTCCTCCTCCTCCTCTTCCTCCTCTTCCTCCTCCTCCTCTCCCTCCTCCTCCTCCTCCTCCTCTCCCTCCTCCTCCTCCTCTTCCTCCTCCTCCTCCTCTCCCTCCTCCTCCTCCCCCTCCTCCTCCTCCCCCTCCCCCTCCTCCTCCTCCCCCTCCTCCTCCTCTCCCTCCTCCTCCTCTTCCTCTCCCTCCTCTTCCTCCTCCTCCTCCTCTCCCTCCTCCTCCTCCTCCTCCTCCTCCTCCTCTTCCTCCTCCTCCTCCTCTCCCTCCTCCTCCTCCTCTTCCTCCTCTTCCTCCTCCTCCTCCCCCTCCTCCTCCTCTGCCTCCTCCTCCTCTCCCTCCTCCTCCTCCTCCTCCCCCTCCTCCTCCTCTCCCTCCTCCTCCTCCCCCTCCTCCTCCTCTCCCTCCTCCTCCTCCTCCTCTTCCTCCTCCTCCTCCTCTCCCTCCTCCTCCTCCCCCTCCTCCTCCTCTCCCTCCTCCTCCTCCTCCTCCCCCTCCTCCTCCTCTCCCTCCTCCTCCTCTCCCTCCTCCTCCTCCCCCTCCTCCTCCTCCCCCTCCTCCTCCTCTCCCTCCTCCTCCTCCTCCTCTCCCTCCTCCTCCTCCCCCTCCTCCTCCTCTCCCTCCTCCTCCTCTCCCTCCTCCTCCTCCTCCTCCCCCTCCTCCTCCTCTCCCTCCTCCTCCTCCCCCTCCTCCTCCTCCCCCTCCTCCTCCTCTCCCTCCTCCTCCTCTCCCTCTTCCTCCTCTCCCTCTTCCTCCTCTCCCTCCTCCTCCTCCTCCTCCTCCTCTTCCTCCTCTTCCTCCTCCTCCTCTCCCTCCTCCTCTTCCTCCTCCTCCTCTCCCTCCTCCTCCTCCTCCTCCTCTCCCTCCTCCTCTTCCTCCTCCTCCTCCTCCTCCTCTTCCTCCTCTCCCTCCTCCTTCCTCCTCCTCCTCTTCCTCCTCCTCTCCCTCCTCCTCCTCTCCCTCCTCCTCTTCATCCTCCTCTCCCTCATCCTCCTCTTCCTCCTCCTTTCCTCACCCTCCTCCTCTCCCTCCCCCCTCCTCCTCCTCTTCCTCCTCCTTTCCTCACCCTCCTCCTCTCCCTCCTCCTCTTCATCCTCCTCTCCCTCATCCTCCTCTTCCTCCTCCTTTCCTCACCCTCCTCCTCTCCCTCCCCCCTCCTCCTCCTCCTCTTCCTCCTCCTTTCCTCACCCTCCTCCTCCTCTTCCTCCTCTCCCTCATCCTCCTCTCCTCTTCCTCCTCTCCCTCCCCCTTCCTCCTCCTCCTCTTCCTCCTCCTTTCCTCACCCTCCTCCTCCTCTTCCTCCTCTCCCTCTTCCTCCTCTCCCTCCCCCTTCCTCCTCCTCCTCTTCCTCCTCCTCTTCCTCCCAGCAGCAAATGCAGGCAGATGAACAGAAACAGTAGAAGAAGAGTTTAGCTGATGGAGGCGGTGGTCCTGCAGGTCTGCAGTCTGGTGGTCTTACTGGGAACCAGTAGTAATAACTATATCCTGATGATTCCCACCATGGTGGTCTGCTGACGGACCCTCAGGTCCAGACTCGGGTTCTGGTCCTGGTCTAAGACTGGTTCTGTTCCAGGGTTAATCAGTAGCTCGTCTGGTTTATGAACGGCATGTTGTTGCTGTTTGAGGAGGTCAAACATGCGGTTCAGGGGCCAAATCCGGACCGTCACAGGGTCCGATCTGGCCCATGGGATGAATTCACTCAATATCAAAATAACATTGTTGATTAAGATACAACGGTACCGGTCCAACCCGCTGGCATCGGGATCCGGTGGTCAGACTTATCAACCAATCAGAGTTACCGATCTGAGCGATGAGTTTAGACCAGTTACCTTTTAACGCTGGTAACTCGTCTGGACTCGTCTCTTTACTCCCAAATCTTTTCCATGTTTCCAGTTCAGTCAGGACGTCCATCTTTCCCACGCAGCTTCCTGAGAACTGTTTCCCCGAACCGACTGAGCGTCTTTAACAGCCTGACCTCCGTTTGGACCATGTGACCCACCTGAGCCCATCTGAGCCTTCGTTGCCCTCATTAGGATCCTGAAAGGGTTTGGTGGACCAGAAACATTCCTCCCTTTGTTCCTACAGTGCAGCTTCCAGAAACAGTCCGGGGTCTGTTTTCCAGTCCAGTTCAGGATGGGTCGGCGCTAAATGCAGCAAAGTTCTGATCCGGCCACAGCCAATCAGACGGCAGCATTTTCTGGCAGTGATTCAGACTCCCTCTGGGTTCTGGTCCTGGCATGCACAGGAAGCCTCTAAATGCCCCTAAATGATCCAGTTTATGATGTTCCAGAAGTTCTCCAGCGTTTCTGTCCCATCCAGGAGGTTTACGATCCTGCCACAAAGCGAGACTCTACATGCTAAATCCATGATAACGCTCGTATTTATCACATTTTCATCACTATCACTACTGTGTTGCTAAGAGACCTCTTTTTTTCACCTGGAAATGATGATGACATCACTTCCTGTCAAACTTTCCACCAATCAGAGACATCTCGCTAACATCCCGTCTGGGTATCCCATTAACATTCAGTCTGACATGCCTGTAACATACAGCTAACATCCAGCTAACATCCAGTCCGGTTATCCCATTTATATTCAGACTGACATGCCTATAACATACAGCTAACATACAGCTAACATCCAGTCCGGTTATCCCATTTATATTCAGACTGACATGCCTGTAACATACAGCTAACATACAGCTAACATCCAGTCCGGTTATCCCATTTATATTCAGACTGACATGCCTGTAACGTACAGCTAACATCTCGCTAACATCCAGTCCAGTTAACCCATTAACATTCAGTCTGACATGCCTGTAACGTACAGCTTACATTTCGCTAACATCCCGTCCGGTTATCCCATAAATGTTCAGACTGACATCCCTGTCACATACAGCTAACTTGCAGCTAACATCTCGCTAACATACCGTCCGGTTATCCCATTAACATTCAGTCTGACATGCCTGTAACATACAGCTAACATCTCGCTAACATCCAGTCCAGTTAACCCATTAACATTCAGTCTGACATGCCTGTAACGTACAGCTTACATTTCGCTAACATCCCGTCCGGTTATCCCATAAATGTTCAGACTGACATCCCTGTCACATACAGCTAACTTGCAGCTAACATCTCGCTAACATACCGTCCGGTTATCCCATTAACATTCAGTCTGACATGCATGTAACATACAGCTAACATCTCGCTAACATCCAGTCCAGTTAACCCATTAACATTCAGTCTGACATGCCTGTAACGTACAACTTACATCTCGCTAACATCCCGTCCGGTTATCCCATAAATGTTCAGACTGACATCCCTGTCACATACAGCTAACTTGCAGCTAACACCTTGCTAACATCCCGTCCGGTTATCCCATTAACATTCAGTCTGACATGCATGTAACATACAGCTAACATCTCGCTAACATCCAGTCCAGTTAACCCATTAACATTCAGTCTGACATGCCTGTAACGTACAACTTACATCTCGCTAACATCCCGTCCGGTTATCCCATAAATGTTCAGACTGACATCCCTGTCACATACAGCTAACTTGCAGCTAACACCTCGCTAACATCCCGTCCGGTTATCCCATTAACATTCAGTCTGACATGCCTGTAACATACAGCTAACATCTCGCTAACATCCAGTCCAGTTAACCCATTAACATTCAGTCTGACATGCCTGTAACGTACAACTTACATCTCGCTAACATCCCGTCCGGTTATCCCATAAATGTTCAGACTGACATCCCTGTCACATACAGCTAACTTGCAGCTAACACCTCGCTAACATCCCGTCCGGTTATCCCATTAACATTCAGTCTGACATGCCTGTAACATACAGCTAACATCTCGCTAACATCCAGTCCAGTTAACCCATTAACATTCAGTCTGACATGCCTGTAACGTACAACTTACATCTCGCTAACATCCCGTCCGGTTATCCCATAAATGTTCAGACTGACATCCCTGTCACATACAGCTAACTTGCAGCTAACACCTCGCTAACATCCCGTCCGGTTATCCCATTAACATTCAGTCTGACATGCCTGTCACATACAGCTAACTTGCAGCTAACATCCAGTCCGGTTATCCCATTAACATTCAGACTGACATGCCTGTAACATACAGCTAACATACAGCTAACATCCAGTCCGGTTATCCCATTTATATTCAGACTGACATCCCTGTCACATACAGCTAACATCTCGCTAACATCCAGTCCAGTTAACCCATTAACATTCAGTCTGACATGCCTGTAACGTACAACTTACATCTCGCTAACATCCCGTCCGGTTATCCCATAAATGTTCAGACTGACATCCCTGTCACATACAGCTAACTTGCAGCTAACACCTCGCTAACATCCAGTCCAGTTAACCCATTAACATTCAGTCTGACATGCCTGTAACATACAACTTACATCTCGCTAACATCCCGTCCGGTTATCCCATAAATGTTCAGACTGACATCCCTGTCACATACAGCTAACTTGCAGCTAACACCTCGCTAACATCCCGTCCGGTTATCCCATTTATATTCAGACTGACATGCCTGTCACATACAGCTAACATCTCAAGTTTTGTTAACCTGATGAAGAGATGAGCGAACGACGGTTGTGACTATCAAACAGAACATCACAACATGAAAGGATTGTTTTGGTATATCAGCATAAAAAAGTACACTTGGAGACTCACAAGGAATAATGTTTTATTGTTCAGGTTTATTTATACAGCACATTTACTCCAAACTGCTGAACAATAAAACAATAAAATGGGTAAAAAGAAATCAAAAAAGACCTGAAATGAAATCAGCTCAAACTCCATTATCAGCTCTACAAACATCCTGCAGCATCATGTGGTCACATCAGCAAACCGCAGACTTCCACTCGCTTCTCCTGGAACAACAGATGGTCCCGGGAGAGGAGGGAGGGAGCGCGCCCCCCCATCCCCCCTCCCCCCTTGTGATGAAGATCCTGCCACAGATTTAATCTCTTCCATTCAGAGGACACTGTCATGCACATCGAGTCCCACAGAACGATCAGAACCTGCAGGAGGAAAAGTTTCCAAACTCTTCTGAACATTCGGATTCCCGCAGTTTCAGCTGGATCTGCTGGTCTCTGCAGAACCAGATCCAGAGGTTCTGTTCTCTGTCTGGTTCTGAAGCATCTGAGACTTCGGGCTGTTGGCGGGGTTGGAGCTTTAGAGAAAGCTGAGCTGCAGGTTCTGGTTACCTGGAGAGGGACGTGACGGGAGAGGCGAGGACAAGGTCCAGAGGTTTTATTGGCTGTGGGGAGGGACGGATTCAGGACAGAGGTGAACCACACGGGGAGGATTAGATGAGCACGGCAGCAGGATTAAAGCAGAACGCTGCTCTGCTGGGAGGATGGGAACTTTCACCTGGACCCTGACCAAGCCTCACCTGGATCAGGTCTGAGCTGGACCTGCAGGACTGGGTCATGTACGTCCTCTGCACCCTGGCCGTCCTGACGCTGCACAGCCTCCTCAGGAGGCGGAACCAGGACCCGAATGGTGCCTTGGAGGCCAAGGGTCCAACCGGAGGCAGCGTCGAAGTAGGGCGGCCGGCATGTAGCGGGCAGGGGGGTGGAAGCGGACCCCCGGAGGTTGAGAGTCGCAGAGCCAAAGGGAAAATGAAGCAGGTTGGTGTGAGGAGCGTCCCCGCCGGCAGGAGGCAGGTCCAGGTGAGGAGATTAGTTCTGATCTGAACCGGCTACTATGGTAACGAAGAAAAGATGTCAATATGTAATGATTATGATCCGTTAATGATCCAGAAACACGATCCTGATCGTTTTAACCTGATTGGACGAATCCGGGAGAATAAATTCAGGCGTCAGAAGTTCTGACCCAGAAAGATTTTGTGACCTCATCATGCTGATGTTTCAGGATTCGTCTTGGATTGACTCCAAGCTGCTTCTACATGGATTTAGAAAGGTTCTGCTGACGGTACAAACCAGAACCTTCATCTGGTTCCACTCTCTAAAGGTTCTGGTCTGAGAACAGGACCATGCTGGTTCTGATTGGGGGATGTCTTTGTCCATCTTCTTTTACTGGTCGGACATGTTGGTGAGCCAGGTTCAAGCCCCGCCTCTTTTAATCAGGCCCCGCCTTTTCAGTAGACTCCGCCTTTTCAGTGGACCCGTCTCTCTTTGTCTGGCTCCCCTTGTCCACTTCTACGGATGATCCGGTCCATTTGGAGCAGTGTGAACGTTAGCTAAATGTGGCTATCCATTTATTTTGTGTAGCTCTTTCTGGCCTGGCATGGTCTGCTCCTGTGTGGTGTGGTCTAGTCTGGCATGGCATGACTTGGTGGGACCTGTCATATTCTGGTCTGGTCTGGTCTGGCATGGTTCGGCCTGGTGTTGCGTGGCATGGTCTGGTGTTGGGAAGCTTATGACTTTTTGACCACTTTCACTTCCTTTCGTTGTTTAACTGAAGATTATGTATATTATGCAGATTATAATTTGCTATTTTTTGTTCGTTGAGCCTCGTTTTGTTTCTGATTCATGGAAATTATTTTTATTTTTCTGAACCCTTTTTGTTAGACGTACGTATAACAACTTTTATGCTTCCTTGTGGAAAAGGCTGGGACACTAGTCAACACAGTCTTCGTGTCACTTACGACTCGTAAATGTATAAAAATAAAGTATTTTTCGTAGTTATTCATTTGTTTAACTTTTATTGTAGAAATGTAGAATCAATCGAGTATTTTAATTTCAGTCTGAACGCGGCAGATGTTGGAAAGCTGAAAGGAAATTTGTGGAGAAAGTTCCAATCCGTTGCTACACCAAAGCAAAAGGAATTCTGAACGATGGAAGTACGGGAACAGATTCCGTAAACAGGTCACTGGAACTCAGGTGAGACTTTGGGTCAAATGCAAAATGTTGGATAAACTGGAACCAGGGATGAAGACTCGTGGTGGGGAGGTCAGTATCACGCTACAGAACATCCGGGGAGTTTTAGGAGCCATGTTGATGATGACATCACCATAATCCAGCTTCTGTTGGATCGTCGTCACAAAATATGTTTAGCTGAACGTGTGGAGGTCTTCCGACCGCAAAGAAACCCGAGTCTGGCCTTGATTTTGGTCTGCAGATGGAGCTCGTAGGAGGAGCTTGAAAGAAAGTGGGGGGTTGGACCAGAAACGGGTATTTACAGGAGCCGGTTCTGATCCGTAAACAAAGGTGATCATGGGAGGTCACGTGACTGTTTACACAACTGAATACCATTCATTCAGTTTCCTTTCAAAGCGGCTCTATGACGCTATGTCTAGGTTTCTTATGGTGACATGAGCGGCGCTGTTTTTTTATCACCTAAACGCATGTTTGAGTTTGCAGCACGCTCTACTTCCCGTTTCCATGGCGACGGAAACGATTAGTTTATTCTACTTAAAAATTTTAGTGATGCTCGGGGAGGGGGGGGACTGGTCATCTTCTCCACGTTCCTGTGGGCGTGGCTTTCACGAGAAGAAAGCCACGCCCACCTTCACAACTCAGTATAACCACTAGCAGTTGACCAATCAGGCGCAGCCCACAGGCGGTGGGCGGAGCTTTCTCTGTTGACACGTTTTCTGGCTGATCTGACAATACAACATTGTGGAAAATGATTGATTATTTCTTTTCCTTCTGGATTTGCATATTAACATAAATTAGACTGAAATGTTCATCATGGAGACTCTTTCAATGGTTTTTAAAAATGAAAAAAGTCTGGTTGTATTTCAAACCAGGGCTCTCCTGGTTCTGGTTCTGGTTTTGGTCCTGGTTCTGATCTGGGACCAGTTTTCTCCCTGGACCTCATCAGGATCAAACATTTTCAGCTGGATTTCCTGGAATGTCTAAAATCCTGATCTGGATCAAGTCTGGTCAGTTATGTCATCATCCTCTTCATCATCATCATCACGCTATGATGAAGATAATCCTCCTGCTGATGGTCGAGATGCAGAGATGCTGGTGGAGGATGATGGTAATGATGCAGTTTGGCGTCCGAGGCGTTGTGCACGTAGTCCAGCCCCTCATCCGCAGGAAGCCGGAGATTTGCCTCCGCCACACCGATCCTGCCTGAAACCAGGTACCGAGGTGATGTATCTGAACCGCTGTCAGGGTGGCGCATCCGCACAACCGGAATGACATGAACCGTAATGTGACCACCGTAATGGTGTCGTGAGCCTTTGTCACATGTATGTAATCCTCACAGCGCCCCCCACAGCCATGCAGGATGTACTACAGCAGTCTGATTTTCACCGTTTTCACACCTAAACCGGCTTTTGGACGTCGCCCAAATCTGATTTAACAAGAAAACGGAAAATAGTCACAAAAAGAAAAACATAGAAAAGGAAAAAATTAAATTAAAACCTTAAATTATCTGTTTTCTTATCCGCTCGCCTCCACCGGGAGTCCCACCAGCCGTCCCACCGGGCTCCCACCGGCCGTCCCACCGGGAGTCCCACCAGCCGTCCCACCGGGCTCCCACCGGCCGTCCCACCGGGAGTCCCACCAGCCGTCCCACCGGGCTCCCACCGGCCGTCCCACCGGGAGTCCCACCAGCCGTCCCACCGGGCTCCCACCGGCCGTCCCACCGGGAGTCCCACCAGCCGTCCCACCAGCCGTCCCACCGGCCGTCCCACCGGCCGTCCCACCGGGAGTCCCACCAGCCGTCCCACCAGCCGTCCCACCGGGCTCCCACCGGCCGTCCCACCGGGAGTCCCACCAGCCGTCCCACCGGGCTCCCACCGGCCGTCCCACCGGGAGTCCCACCAGCCGTCCCACCGGGCTCCCACCGGCCGTCCCACCGGGAGTCCCACCAGCCGTCCCACCAGCCGTCCCACCAGCCGTCCCACCGGCCGTCCCACCGGGAGTCCCACCAGCCGTCCCACCAGCCGTCCCACCGGGCTCCCACCGGCCGTCCCACCGGGAGTCCCACCAGCCGTCCCACCAGCCGTCCCACCAGCCGTCCCACCGGCCGTCCCACCGGGAGTCCCACCAGCCGTCCCACCAGCCGTCCCACCGGGCTCCCACCGGCCGTCCCACCGGGAGTCCCACCAGCCGTCCCACCGGGCTCCCACCGGCCGTCCCACCGGGAGTCCCACCAGCCGTCCCACCGGGAGTCCCACCGGCCGTCCCACCGGGAGTCCCACCAGCCGTCCCACCAGCCGTCCCACCGGCCGTCCCACCGGGAGTCCCACCAGCCGTCCCACCGGCCGTCCCACCGGGAGTCCCACCAGCCGTCCCACCGGCCGTCCCACCGGGAGTCCCACCAGCCGTCCCACCGGGAGTCCCACCGGCCGTCCCACCGGGAGTCCCACCAGCCGTCCCACCGGCCGTCCCACCGGGAGTCCCACCAGCCGTCCCACCGGCCGTCCCACCGGCCGTCCCACCGGGAGTCCCACTGGGAGTCCTACCAGGACTGCGATCAGATCGTTTCATGTCCCCCTGAGGGACGAAGATGAATCTAGTGATTCAGAACGGACAGACGATGGGATGTAATAATCCCGGTGGTGGCGCCCCCTGGTGGAATCCTCCAGTCTGGCACTGACCTGAAATCGTCTCCAGACTATGGAGCCAGGTGGTAGATCTCCTGATATAATCTGGGAAAGAACCGGATCCGACCTGCAGAACAGAAACCAGTTTGTTCCAGATGTTTCTCTGGACAAAACAAATTCTTTTGATTTGTTGTATTTACAATAAATTTACATGAATAAATATATTACAAAAAATTTTTTCCAATATGTAAAACAATTTTAAAATGCATTAGAAATATTTATTTTCATACTTTATATTTTATTTAATAATTTTAAATGTATTTTAAATTCAATGTATTTAAATATTTTGATAATCATAGATAAGTTTGTCAAATTTGATTGATTTTTTTAAAAAATATATACAAAGGATATTACTAATTATTATTATTATCATTATTATTATAGTCTTATTTTTACAAAAAATAATAATTGAAAATAATTTTATTTTGATATTGATTTTGTACTTTTTTTTTTTGTACTAGAATTACCAACAAATATTTGGTATATTTTGTATGAATATATTGTTTTTAAATTCTTGAAGTGTGTGTTTTGCCGGTTTGTTTCGGTGTGTGTGTGCCGATGTGGTGTGTGTTTAAACCCTAAACGTGGTTTTGTAGTGAAAACAGTCCGGCTGGTGGGGGAGGGGCGCCTCTTCATCCTGCAGCTGAAATATTTATCTGACGGAGGAGGAGGCGGGGCTACAGGAGGTGTGATGCTGCTGTGCTGTTGCTAGGGAAACAGGCTGGCAGCGCGCGCGCGCGCGCGTGTGTGTGTGTGTGTGTGTGTAGGGGGTTGGCGGGTGGTGGAGACTCGCATCCTGCTGCTTTGCGTCTCACCAAGCTGCAGCTCTGAGGAAGATGGAGGGATGAGGAGGACGAGGCGGCCGCAGGGAGGGAGGTAAGCGGCCGGGGGACGGCCGGGTGTGGGGGACGGCCGGGTGTGGGGGACCCCGCAGACCAGAGGAGGTCTGTCTGAAACCTGATCCAGAGCGCCAGGTTTGGTTTATCTGACCTGAAAGGAAGCAGACGGCCGACCGAAGCCTCGGCTTTGTGCAGCTGTGTTGATCCTGCTGCGTTTCTTCTTCTGTGGTGGTTTTTAGCATCGCTGCAACACATTTCTCCGCTGTGTTGTCTTTCAGATGGACTAGAGTGGGCGGAGCCTCTAACAGGTCTGTCTGATGAGGATTATTGATCCATCGGGGCGATGCATGAGGGAGGCTGAAGCCAGACACCCCTGAAGGGCCCGGCTCAGAACTGATCCCGGGTCTGGAGGTCTCAGGCGAGGCGTGTTCCGGTGGGAGTGTCCTCCTGCTGTCTGGA
This sequence comes from Telmatherina bonti, assembly GCF_933228915.1. Classification (NCBI taxonomy): domain Eukaryota; kingdom Metazoa; phylum Chordata; class Actinopteri; order Atheriniformes; family Telmatherinidae; genus Telmatherina; species Telmatherina bonti. The sequence goes on from NC_136619.1 coordinate 43,608,635, forward strand.
CTTCATGTCTGGAAGGGTTCTGGTTCTGCTCGGCCAGTGTTCTGGTTCTGCCGGGCCAGTGTTCTGGTTCTGCTCGGCCAGTGTTCTGGTTCTGCCGGGCCAGTGTTCTGGTTCTGCCGGGCCAGTGTTCTGGTTCTGCTCGGCCAGTGTTCTGGTTCTGGTCAGCCAGCGTTCTGGTTCTGCTCGGCCAGCGTTCTGGTTCTGCTCGGCCAGCGTTCTGGTTCTGCTGGGCCAGCGTTCTGGTTCTGCTGGGCCAGTGTTCTGGTTCTGCTGGGCCAGCGTTCTGGTTCTGCTGGGAGAGTGTTCTGGTTCTGCTCGGCCAGTGTTCTGGTTCTGCCGGGCCAGTGTTCTGGTTCTGCTCGGCCAGCGTTCTGGTTCTGCTCGGCCAGCGTTCTGGTTCTGCTGGGCCAGCGTTCTGGTTCTGCTGGGAGAGTGTTCTGGTTCTGCTCGGCCAGTGTTCTGGTTCTGCTCGGCCAGTGTTCTGGTTCTGCTGGGCCAGCGTTCTGGTTCTGCTGGGAGAGTGTTCTGGTTCTGCTGGGAGAGTGTTCTGGTTCTGCTGGGCCAGTGTTCTGGTTCTGCTCGGCCAGCGTTCTGGTTCTGCTGGGAGAGTGTTCTGGTTCTGCTGGGCCAGTGTTCTGGTTCTGCTCGGCCAGCGTTCTGGTTCTGCTCGGCCAGTGTTCTGGTTCTGCTCGGCCAGCGTTCTGGTTCTGCTGGGAGAGCGTTCTGGTTCTGCTGGGCCAGCGTTCTGGTTCTGCTGGGCCAGCGTTCTGGTTCTGCTGGGCCAGCGTTCTGGTTCTGCTGGGCCAGCGTTCTGGTTCTGGTCAGCCAGCGTTCTGGTTCTGCTGGGCCAGCGTTCTGGTTCTGCTGGGCCAGCGTTCTGGTTCTGCTGGGCCAGCGTTCTGGTTCTGCTGGGCCAGTGTTCTGGTTCTGGTCAGCCAGCGTTCTGGTTCTGCTGGGCCAGCGTTCTGGTTCTGCTGGGCCAGCGTTCTGGTTCTGCTGGGCCAGTGTTCTGGTTCTGCTGGGCCAGCGTTCTGGTTCTGCTGGGCCAGCGTTCTGGTTTCCAGTGGTCTCCGTGTTCCTCCAACCTGGAGGAAGGTCCTGGAGGAATGTTCTTCCCGTGTGTGCGCCCACATCACACGCGTGTCGGGTTAACTGGTCTCTCCTCACGTGTTAGTAACATAAAAGCGAAGTAGAACAGAAAGAATAGAAAAGAATAGAATCCCGTGTGAGTCGGCGCAGACAGAAACATGGCTGCTAACACACAGCCGGAGGACGACTGGGATGTCGCAGCGTTCCAACAAGCTGCTCTTCCTGATATTCCTCCCAATTCCCACAGAATCCAGTTAGTCAGATAAACTGGACCCATATCAAGTTAATGATCAATAATCTACTTATTGGTTGTTTTTAGGGTTTCGGGTTGCGGAGGAAGTTCCATACATTTAACACACGACATCATTACTGTCCAGGTGCACCTGCCTCTCGTCAGATCGCTGGGATTGACTGGAAGCGGTGTAGAACTGGGGAAGTTTCTGGGATTACTGTGAAAAGTTTTTCTCTGAAGCTCTCAGGATCAATGCGACGTGAACAACTCAGTCTCCGCCTTCTCCTGGATCAGTCTACTGGTTGCTTTTATACCCAGTCCTGACATCCTAACTGGTTACCAGTTAGGATGCTGATTGGAGAATCTTCCAGAACCAGAAACATTTCTGCCTTGATGCTTCTGTTGAATAATTAGAAATATTTTTCATTTTAATATTGTCTCAGTTGGATATTAAGTTATTGTTTTAAATAAAATGTTCTGCTTTATACTGATCATCATTATCAGGTGGCAGTGGTTGTTGTTGTTGTTGTTGTTTTGGTGGTTGTTGTTGTCGTCGTCGTCGTTGTTGTTGGTGCTGGTGGTTGTTGCTGTTGGTGATTGTTGTTTTGGTGGTTGTTGCTGTTGGTGGTTGTTGTTTTGGTGGTTGTTGTTGTCGTCGTCGTCGTTGTTGTTGGTGGTGGTGGTTGTTGCTGTTGGTGATTGTTGTTTTGGTGGTTGTTGCTGTTGGTGGTTGTTGTTGTTGGTGGTTGTTGTTTTGGTGGTTGTTGCTGTTGGTGGTTGTTGTTTTGGTGGTTGTTGGTTGTTGTTTTGGTGGTTGTTGCTGTTGTAGCGGCGGTTGTTGTTTTGGTGGTTGTTGTTGGTGGTTGTTGCTGTTGGTGATTGTTGTTTTGGTGGTTGTTGCTGTTGTGGCGGTGGTTGTTGTGGCGCTTGTTGTTTTGGTGGTTGTTGTTGTTGGTTGTTGTTTTGGTGGTTGTTGCTGTTGGTGGTTGTTGCTGTTGGTGGTTGTTGCTGTTGTAGCGGCGGTTGTTGTTTTGGTGGTTGTTGTTGGTGGTTGTTGCTGTTGGTGATTGTTGTTGTTGGTGGTTGTTGCTGTTGGTGATTGTTGTTTTGGTGGTTGTTGCTGTTGTGGCGGTGGTTGTTGTGGTGCTTGTTGTTTTGGTGGTTGTTGTTGGTGGTGGTTGTTGTTTTGGTGTTTGTTGCTGTTGGTGATTGTTGTTTTGGTGATTGTTGTTGTTGGTGGTTGTTGCTGTTGGTGGTTGTTGCTGTTGGTGATTGTTGCTGTTGGTGGTTGTTGTGTTGGTGATTGTTGCTGTTGGTGGTTGTTGTGTTGGTGATTGTTGTTTTGGTGGTTGTTGCTGTTGGTGATTGTTGTTTTGGTGGTTGTTGCTGTTGTGGCGGTGGTTGTTGTGGCGCTTGTTGTTTTGGTGGTTGTTGTAGCAGTGGGTTGTTGTTGTGGTAGTCAGAGCTGCCATGTTTAACACTCGGTGTGTGTCTGTTGGCGTGTTCAGGCTTTGATGTGGAGCAGCAGGCCCTGCTTATTCTGCAGAGAACTTTGCAACTCAGGAACCAGGATCTGCACACGGTCCTGCAGGTCCTGGTTCCTGACTCGATGAGAGAAACGAGGAACTGGAACAGTCTTCATCTGGAGGCTCGTCTGTTTTCACAGAGTCAGATGGGACGGATGAAGGTCGGTTCTTGTTGAGAAAAGTCTGTTTTAGATCCGGCTGAACGCAGAACGGCCAGGAAGGGAAACTGGCTTTACGTCCCAGTTTTAAACTTCAGCTAATGATTTTATTTTTATCTTTTGTTGTGTTTTCAGTTTAATTTAAATACATTTTATTGAGACATTTATTTTTTAATTGAATACATTTCATTTCTATTTTAAATGACATTTTTCCTTTTCTTTAAATTTTTAATTATTTATTCTTTTTAATGTTTTTGCGTATTGTTCTGAAGTGTTTCTGCTTCGTTTCATCTTATTTCATTTATTCACTTTAATGCTCATTACTATGACTAGCAGTAATACTAGTAGTAATAGTACAGGCAGTAGTAGTGGACGACCAGGCGGTAGTAGTAGGTGGTGGTAGGTGGTGGTGGTGGTAGGTGGTGGTGGTGGTAGATGGTAGTAGTAGGTGGTGGTGGTGGTGGTAGTAGTAGTAGGTGGTGGTGGTAGTTGTAGTTGGTGGTAGTAGTAGTAGGTGGTGGTGGTGGTAGTAGTTGTAGGTGGTGGTGGTGGTAGTAGTAGGTGGTGGTGGTGGTGGTAGTAGTAGGTGGTGGTGGTGGTGGTAGTAGTTGTAGGTGGTGGTGGTAGTAGTTGGTGGTGGTAGTAGTAGTAGGTGGTGGTGGTGGTGGTAGTAGTTGTAGGTGGTGGTGGTAGTTGTAGTTGGTGGTAGTAGTAGTAGGTGGTGGTGGTGGTAGTAGTTGTAGGTGGTGGTGGTGGTAGTAGTTGTAGGTGGTGGTGGTGGTAGTAGTAGTAGGTGGTGGTGGTAGGTGGTGGTAGTAGTAGTAGTAGGTGGTGGTGGTGGTAGGTGGTGGTGGTAGTAGTAGTAGTAGGTGGTGGTAGGTGGTGGTGGTAGTAGTAGTAGGTGGTGGTGGTGGTAGTAGTAGTAGGTGGTGGTAGTGGTGGTGGTGGTAGTTGTAGTTGGTGGTAGTAGTAGTAGTAGGTGGTGGTGGTAGTAGTAGTAGGTGGTGGTGGTAGTTGTAGTTGGTGGTAGTAGTAGTAGGTGGTGGTGGTAGTTGTAGTTGGTGGTAGTAGTAGTAGGTGGTGGTGGTAGTTGTAGTTGGTGGTAGTAGTGGTAGGTGGTGGTGGTAGTAGTAGTAGTAGGTGGTGGTAGTAGTAGTAGTAGGTGGTGGTGGTAGTAGTAGTAGGTGGTGGTAGGTGGTGGTGGTGGTGGTAGTAGTAGTAGGTGGTGGTGGTGGTGGTGGTGGTAGTTGTAGTTGGTGGTGGTGGTAGTAGTAGTAGTAGGTGGTGGTAGGTGGTGGTGGTGGTGGTAGTAGTAGTAGGTGGTGGTGGTGGTGGTGGTGGTAGTTGTAGTTGGTGGTAGTAGTAGTAGTAGTAGTAGGTGGTGGTGGTGGTGGTAGTAGTAGGTGGTGGTGGTAGTTGTAGTTGGTGGTAGTAGTAGTAGGTGGTGGTGGTAGTTGTAGTTGGTGGTAGTAGTAGTAGGTGGTGGTGGTGGTGGTAGTAGTAGGTGGTGGTGGTGGTGTTGGTAGTAGTAGGTGGTGGTGGTAGGTGGTGGTGGTGGTAGTAGTAGTAGGTGGTGGTGGTAGGTGGTGGTGGTGGTAGTAGTCGTAGGTGGTGGTAGGTGGTAGTAGTAGGTGGTGGTGGTGGTGTTGGTAGTAGTAGGTGGTGGTGGTGGTGTTGGTAGTAGTAGGTGGTGGTGGTAGGTGGTGGTGGTGGTAGTAGTAGTAGGTGGTGGTGGTAGGTGGTGGTGGTGGTAGTAGTCGTAGGTGGTGGTAGGTGGTAGTAGTAGGTGGTGGTGGTGGTGGTAGTAGTAGGTGGTGGTGGTGGTGTTGGTAGTAGTAGGTGGTGGTGGTAGGTGGTGGTGGTGGTAGTAGTAGTAGGTGGTGGTGGTAGGTGGTGGTGGTGGTAGTAGTCGTAGGTGGTGGTAGGTGGTAGTAGTAGGTGGTGGTGGTGGTAGTAGTCGTAGGTTGTGGTAGGTGGTAGTATGGGTATTATTGGTGGAGTCCTGCAGTGAAAGTACCTTATTCAGGTATTGCCCTGGTCTGAACTGGTTTCTGTGGTCAGTGGAGGGTTAAGGACCATCTGCTGTCTGGATTAACGGATTACGTCCACCTGCGTTCATCCTGACTGGCTCAGGATCAGGTGTTTGTAATCCCGCAGCAGGCTGCAGGTGGGTCACTGGACTCCAGGCCGGCGGGTCTGCGTGTTCCCGGACTGGTGGCGGGTCTCTGGTTGGATGGGTGGACAGCGGCATGCTGGGCTGGGTGGGAACGCTGATCAATAAGAGCTGGCTGGACCGGCAGCATGGCGTCCATCCTGCAGAGAGGAGGACTCGCTGTGGACCGGTAAGAGACGGGCTGGTGGGATGGGAGGACCGAGACGTCAGGTCAGACCTTGTCCTGGTTTCACTTCATGAAGGTTTTTAGAAGAACTGGACTTAGATGATCCAGGCGACCCGGTTCTCGTTCTGAACATGAGTCCAACAGGTTTGTGGCTTCTGCACATGCTCAGTAGCCTCCTGCCTGCTCTGAGGTCACAGACACCAACCTGAAAGCAGCGAACTGTGGTCCAGATGAAATCGGGGGTTCCGGGTCTGGTTCTCTGCTCTGGAGACCAGCATGGTGGACATCCGGCTGCGTCCTGCTGGTCTTACTGGGGGTGACATGCTGGTTGTTCTTTGTTTACTGGCGAATGAGACATTCTCAGTGCTGGCCAATCACTGAAGAGGATTAAATTCTTCTTCCTTCATGGTCAGTGGTTGTTTGGGGCGGCCCCGCCCCCTGGTGATCAGCTGGTGGAACTGCATGGCGTGCAGGTCGTATGGTTCGATCCGAAGCTTCCGTAGGAAATTTACACGTTAATTCCAAACTATTTTACATTTCTTGGTTTAATAATAAATGTGGTCGCAGGCTCAAGCGGAGGGGGAGTGGCTTGCGTGGATGGGCGGGGTTTGTGTATAATGGGCGGGGCTTATGTCCTATACTGCAGACAGCCACCTGGAGGCGCTGTCCTGTCAAACAGCTGAATTCCTGTCTGACTTGTCTCCGTCTGTCTGTCTCCAGCCGGTCCAGCGGTCCAGCGCTCTGCTCAGCCCGGCGGTCATGTTCAGCACAAGAAAAACCTGGGACATTGGCCACGCCCCCTGCCTGCAGGAGCTCTGGAAGAAGGACCTGTCATTGGACGGTGAGTCAGACGCCGTAGGTGGGAGGGGCTGGAAACTCCAGCGTGGCTGCATTTTTCTCTGACAGCCGAGCGAGCAGCAGGTGAGTCACACCTGAGCCAATGAACGGAGAGCCGGAGACGGACAGGTGAGTTGAGAATGTTGTTTTATGTTTGGTTTGTGCTGCGCGTCCGTCAGCTGATCCGTCTCTCCGGGATCAGGGTCAGGTGGACAAACAGTGGAGCTTTTGTCCCTGTTCAGTCTTCCTCTGTGGGACAGAATTCCAGCGCTGAGAGCTCGGATCGCTGATCCGATCGTTTACGTGACCTCGCTGCACTCATTCATCATCGTCCTCGTATCTGAAGGTCCGATTCAACCCCAATAGGTCCAGTCAGAACAACCAGTATGCATCCAAATTCCTCTGCTACAACATCCGACCAATCAGCTGCTTAGTTCCTAAAGGTCAGAATAAGAGCTCTTGTCTGTTTTAACAGATAAAACAGACAAGAGCTGCAGTGTCAAACGGTGGTTCTGATGGACCGGGTTGGGACGGACCAGGATCCCGATGGGCCGGGTTGGGACGGACCAGGATCCCGATGGACCGGGTTGGGTCGGACCATGGTCCCGATGGGCCGGGTTGGGTCGGACCATGGTCCCGATGGGCCGGGTTGGGTATGACCAGGGTCCCGATGGACCGGGTTTGTCGGACCATGGTTCCGATGGACCGGGTTGGGTCGGACCAGGATCCCGATGGGCCGGGTTGGGTATGACCAGGGTCCCGATGAGCCGGGTTGGGTCGGACCATGGTCCCGATGGGCCGGGTTGGGTCGGACCATGGTCCTGATGGACCGGGTTGGGTCGGACCAGGCTGCCGATGGGCCGGGTTGGGTATGACCAGGGTCCCGATGGACCGGGTTTGTCGGACCATGGTTCCGATGGACCGGGTTGGGTCGGACCAGGATCCCGATGGGCCGGGTTGGGTATGACCAGGGTCCCGATGAGCCGGGTTGGGTCGGACCATGGTCCCGATGGGCCGGGTTGGGTCGGACCATGGTCCCGATGGGCCGGGTTGGGTATGACCAGGGTCCCGATGGGCCGGGTTGGGTATGACCAGGGTCCCGATGAGCCGGGTTGGGTCGGACCAGGGTCCTGATGGACCGGGTTGGGTCGGACCAGGCTGCCGATGGGCCGGGTTGGGTATGACCAGGGTCCCGATGGACCGGGTTTGTCGGACCATGGTTCCGATGGACCGGGTTGGGTCGGACCAGGATCCCGATGGGCCGGGTTGGGTATGACCAGGGTCCCGATGAGCCGGGTTGGGTCGGACCATGGTCCCGATGGGCCGGGTTGGGTCGGACCATGGTCCCGATGGGCCGGGTTGGGTATGACCATGGTCCCGATGGGCCGGGTTGGGTATGACCAGGGTCCCGATGAGCCGGGTTGGGTCGGACCAGGGTCCTGATGGACCGGGTTGGGTCGGACCAGGCTGCCGATGGGCCGGGTTGGGTATGACCAGGGTCCCGATGGACCGGGTTTGTCGGACCATGGTTCCGATGGACCGGGTTGGGTCGGACCAGGATCCCGATGGGCCGGGTTGGGTATGACCAGGGTCCCGATGAGCCGGGTTGGGTCGGACCATGGTCCCGATGGGCCGGGTTGGGTCGGACCATGGTCCCGATGGGCCGGGTTGGGTATGACCATGGTCCCGATGGGCCGGGTTGGGTATGACCATGGTCCCGATGGGCCGGGTTGGGTATGACCAGGGTCCCGATGAGCCGGGTTGGGTCGGACCAGGGTCCTGATGGACCGGGTTGGGTCGGACCAGGCTGCCGATGGGCCGGGTTGGGTATGACCAGGGTCCCGATGGACCGGGTTTGTCGGACCATGGTTCCGATGGACCGGGTTGGGTCGGACCAGGGTCCCGATGGGCCGGGTTGGGTATGACCAGGGTCCCGATTGACCGGGTTTGTCGGACCATGGTTCCGATGGACCGGGTTGGGTCGGTCCAGGGTCCCGATGGGCCGGGTTGGGTATGACCAGGGTCCCGATGGACCGGGTTTGTCGGACCATGGTCCTGATGGACCGGGTTGGGTCGGACCAGGGTCCCGATGTATCGGGTTTGTCGGACCATGGTCCCGATGGACCGGGTTGGGTTGGACCAGGGTCCTGATGGGCCGGGTTGGGTATGACCAGGGTCCCGATGGACCGGGTTTGTCGGACCATGGTCCCGATGGACCGCGTTGGGTCGGACCAGGGTCCCGATGGACCGGGTTGGGTCGGACCAGGCTGCCGATGGGCCGGGTTGGGTATGACCAGGGTCCCGATGGACCGGGTTTGTCGGACCATGGTTCCGATGGACCGGGTTGGGTCGGACCAGGGTCCCGATGGGCCGGGTTGGGTATGACCAGGGTCCCGATTGACCGGGTTTGTCGGACCATGGTTCCGATGGACCGGGTTGGGTCGGACCAGGGTCCCGATGGGCCGGGTTGGGTATGACCAGGGTCCCGATGGACCGGGTTTGTCGGACCATGGTCCTGATGGACCGGGTTGGGTCGGACCAGGGTCCCGATGGGCCGGGTTGGGTATGACCAGGGTCCCGATGGACCGGGTTGGGTCGGACCAGGGTCCCGATGGAACAGGTTGGGTCGGACCAGGGTCCCGATGTATCGGGTTTGTCGGACCATGGTCCCGATGGACCGGGTTGGGTTGGACCAGGGTCCCGATGGGCCGGGTTGGGTATGACCAGGCTGCCGATGAGCCGGGTTTGTCGGACCATGGTCCCGATGGATCGGGTTGGGTCGGACCAGGGTCCCGATGGGCCGGGTTGGGTATGACCAGGGTCCCGATGGACCGGGTTGGGTCGGACCAGGCTGCCGATGGGCCGGGTTGGGTATGACCAGGGTCCCGATGGGCCGGGTTGGGTCGGACCAGGGTCCCGATGGGCCGGGTTGGGTATGACCAGGCTGCCGATGAGCCGGGTTGGGTCGGACCATGGTCCCGATGAGCCGGGTCGGGTCGGACCAGAGTTCTGATGGGTTGGGTTGGGTCGGACCAGGGTCCCGATGGGCCGGGTTGGGTATGACCAGGGTCCCGATGGACCGGGTTTGTCGGACCATGGTCCTGATGGACCGGGTTGGGTCGGACCAGGGTCCCGATGGGCCGGGTTGGGTATGACCAGGGTCCCGATGGACCGGGTTGGGTATGACCAGGGTCCCGATGGACCGGGTTGGGTCGGACCAGGGTCCCGATGGACCGGGTTGGGTCGGACCAGGCCGCCGATGGGCCGGGTTGGGTATGACCAGGGTCCCGATGGACCGGGTTTGTCGGACCAGGGTCCCGATGGACCGGGTTGGGTCGGACCAGGGTCCCGATGTATCGGGTTTGTCGGACCATGGTCCCGATGGACCGGGTTTGTCGGACCATGGTCCCGATGGACCGGGTTGGGTTGGACCAGGGTCCCGATGGGCCGGGTTAGGTATGACCAGGGTCCCGATGGACCGGGTTTGTCGGACCATGGTCCCGATGGGCCGGGTTGGGTTGGACCAGGGTCCCGATGGGCCGGGTTGGGTATGACCAGGCTGCTGATGGACCGGGTTTCTCGGACCATGGTTCCGATGGACCGGGTTGGGTATGACCAGGCTGCCGATGGGCCGGGTTGGGTCGGACCAGGGTCCCGATGGGCCGGGTTGGGTCGGACCAGGGTCCCGATGGGCCGGGTTGGGTCGGACCAGGGTCCCGATGGGCCGGGTTGGGTATGACCAGGGTCCCGATTGACCGGGTTTGTCGGACCATGGTTCCGATGGACCGGGTTGGGTCGGACCAGGGTCCCGATGGGCCGGGTTGGGTATGACCAGGGTCCCGATGGACCGGGTTTGTCGGACCATGGTCCTGATGGACCGGGTTGGGTCGGACCAGGGTCCCGATGGGCCGGGTTGGGTATGACCAGGGTCCCGATGGACCGGGTTGGGTCGGACCAGGGTCCCGATGGAACAGGTTGGGTCGGACCAGGGTCCCGATGTATCGGGTTTGTCGGACCATGGTCCCGATGGACCGGGTTGGGTTGGACCAGGGTCCCGATGGGCCGGGTTGGGTATGACCAGGCTGCCGATGAGCCGGGTTTGTCGGACCATGGTCCCGATGGATCGGGTTGGGTCGGACCAGGGTCCCGATGGGCCGGGTTGGGTATGACCAGGGTCCCGATGGACCGGGTTGGGTCGGACCAGGCTGCCGATGGGCCGGGTTGGGTTGGACCAGGGTCCCGATGGGCCGGGTTGGGTATGACCAGGCTGCCGATGAGCCGGGTTTGTCGGACCATGGTCCCGATGGATCGGGTTGGGTCGGACCAGGGTCCCGATGGGCCGGGTTGGGTATGACCAGGGTCCCGATGGACCGGGTTGGGTCGGACCAGGCTGCCGATGGGCCGGGTTGGGTATGACCAGGGTCCCGATGGGCCGGGTTGGGTCGGACCAGGGTCCCGATGGGCCGGGTTGGGTATGACCAGGCTGCCGATGAGCCGGGTTGGGTCGGACCATGGTCCCGATGAGCCGGGTCGGGTCGGACCAGAGTTCTGATGGGTTGGGTTGGGTCGGACCAGGGTCCCGATGGGCCGGGTTGGGTATGACCAGGGTCCCGATGGACCGGGTTTGTCGGACCATGGTCCTGATGGACCGGGTTGGGTCGGACCAGGGTCCCGATGGGCCGGGTTGGGTATGACCAGGGTCCCGATGGACCGGGTTGGGTATGACCAGGGTCCCGATGGACCGGGTTGGGTCGGACCAGGGTCCCGATGGACCGGGTTGGGTCGGACCAGGCCGCCGATGGGCCGGGTTGGGTATGACCAGGGTCCCGATGGACCGGGTTTGTCGGACCAGGGTCCCGATGGACCGGGTTGGGTCGGACCAGGGTCCCGATGTATCGGGTTTGTCGGACCATGGTCCCGATGGACCGGGTTTGTCGGACCATGGTCCCGATGGACCGGGTTGGGTTGGACCAGGGTCCCGATGGGCCGGGTTGGGTATGACCAGGGTCCCGATGGACCGGGTTTGTCGGACCATGGTCCCGATGGGCCGGGTTGGGTTGGACCAGGGTCCCGATGGGCCGGGTTGGGTATGACCAGGCTGCTGATGGACCGGGTTTCTCGGACCATGGTTCCGATGGACCGGGTTGGGTATGACCAGGCTGCCGATGGGCCGGGTTGGGTCGGACCAGGGTCCCGATGGGCCGGGTTGGGTCGGACCAGGGTCCCGATGGGCCGGGTTGGGTCGGACCAGGGTCCCGATGTGCCGGGTTGGGTATGACCAGGCTGCCGATGAGCCGGGTTGGGTCGGACCATGGTCCCGATGAGCCGGGTCGGGTCGGACCAGAGTTCTGATGGGTTGGGTCGGATCTTTTCCCGGATCCTGCTGTTCCGTTTTGCTTGTTAAACATGGCGGCGACTCTCATTTCAGCTGTTACTGGGATCTGATCATTATATCAGTTTATTATCAGTTTATTGGTTTATTAATAGTTTATTAGTTTATTAGTTTATTTAAAAATTGATCAGTTTTATTTTTTTAGTTTTGCAGATGACATCGGATATGAATCTATTTTAAATTTATTATAGTTCATATTTTATATATTAAAATTATTGTATTTAAAATGAACATATTTATTTGATGTATTCAGTTTAAGTAATCCTTTATTTTAGAAATCATGTTTATGATTGTAATTGTTGTTTTTGTTAAATGTATTTTATTTCTGAAAAAGAATAAATGTTCATATTTTATATATCATAGTTTTATTATATATTATAATCACTATAAATTATATTTTGTTTAATATTTAAGATAGTAGTTTTGTACATCTGTTATATTAATAAATGGTTTCATCATTGACTTCTGAACAGTTTGTTTCACGTCCTCGCAGAGAAGGAAAACTGTGCGTCTGTGTTTAATGCTTTAAGTCTGTTTGAGCAGATTTTCCCACGAAGTTCAGAATCCGGTCGATAAGACGTGACCGCACACGCACACGCGCGCCGTAAGCAGGTTAATGTGTCGGCGGCTGTTATCAGCTGTTATCTGGTCAAACTGGTTTCCATGGTGATCCGAGGGACTTCAGGTTTTCTGATGGAGGAACAGTATCAGAAACTGGACCGGGATCCGGGTCCTCTCCCGTCTGGGTCCTCGGTAATCTGGGATCAGTTACGGATTACGGATTCCGCTGTGTTCATGTGGAAGGTTTTAGCGACTGGAACAAGCTGGTTTTGCTGGTTCCTGCTGGGTTCTGATCTGACTCCGTCACGCCTCCTCTCGTTGCAGCGAGCTCAGTGGACTTCCTGATGAGTGATGGTGATGATGACGAAGGCTCCTTCCTGTCTCTGCCCTCTGTGCCCTTCCCACAGCGCCCCCTTGTGACCACCGACGCGCCCAACCAGCAGCTGCTCATCCAGGTAAAGGCAGGAAATCACAGCTGATTGGCCGATTGGCTTTCAGCTCGGTCTGGAGACGCCGATCCGATGGCGCCACTTTGGCTGCTGATGCTGCAGGAGGATAATCTTTTTGTTTGTTAGCCTAGCAGCTCATTACCATTTTATTGTTGTTCTGCACGTTGCAACGACAACAACAAGCGGCTCAGACGAGCTGAAGCATCGAGCAGTCACGCTAAACATTTCCCGCCCTGCTGCAGGCCGATCACACTTTCCTACGGCGCCCTTTAAAGGTCAAATCAAGAAGAAAATTCCTTTTTTATAAAAATCTGAAATCTATATTCGGTTCTTTAATCCGAAGGAAGAATTAACAAAATAACATTTTCTACGTTTAACGTGTCGCGTTTTTGTAATTCTCAAGTTGTCCACCAGGGGGCAGATTGTGTTCAGGCTTTTAGCAAAGTTTTTCCCGTAAAGTGTTGCATAATGTCGCAGAGCGGATCAGATCTGATCCAAACGGCATGAAAGGAGCTGCCATGCGGAACTAAGATGCCGACGGCTACGTTTCATTTGGAAGCGTAGCAGCAGGCGGAGGAACGTATCTGCGTTGTTTTATCACTTTGTAGGACATATTTACCGTTTTGGGGGGAATTAAAAACGATCAATCGATATCATTTTCCATCGGTTCCGTGTGATGTTTTCATTTTGGGTCAAAGTGGTGCTGCTAGTTTCACTTGTCTGACAAGTTTGGTTTCCATGGCAACAGAGTCTGCGATCATCCTCGAGTCGTCACGTCCTGCAGTCTTTGTGGATTTTTCTGGATCGATGAGTTTACAAATGTTTGTTTTTACTGTGTGACCTGATGCCTGCAACGTGTGTGTGTGTGTGTGTGTGTGTGTGTGTGTGAGAGACAGAGTACTGACCAAGCAGCAACCTCCGGCGGTTAAAAGTTCCCCCTTCATCCACTAGGGGCTGCAGAACAGAGCAAATCCCCATAGACTCCCATGTTAAAAAGACCAACTTCACAGCAGTAACAATAAACATGTTTACAGCCTGGTTCAAAAATACATTTTAGGTTTAATAGGTTTACATTCATGACAACTGTGGGGGGAGTGAATTTTTTTCTAACTCGCCCGTTTAAAAGTAATTTAATCTCGAAGTTCGGCATATTTAGGGGCGTGTCCTTTTGATGGACAGGTACGCAATCTCCCGCTTCAAGTCAGAAGAACGTAGAACAACTGCGGTTTTTAGCCGGTTAACAACATGACTTAGCTTTAGCCCGCTTACCTCCGTTAGCTAATTAGCTCCTGTTATCTCCGGATTAGCTCGGTTAGCTCTTAGCTACAGAAAGCTCGGAGTTCGCTTGATGTCAATCATCCACCATGACGCTCACAGCCCCCCTCTCAGCTCCACCTCTTTGCCCATATTTGTATTTTCCGGGTGAGACGACACGCAATGGCCATTTTAGGAACCGCCCACTGAGCTTCAATTCAGCTCTTCAGAAACCTACGGGTGACGTCACGGAGGCTCCGCCCATCTTTTATATACAGTCTATGTGACTGACTAACTGGACGAACACACACCTGGACAGTTTACACATCTGGAAAAATAAACGGTAAATAAATACTGCCTCATATTCAGACATCTGGACTCTACAACGGATAGAAAATATTTACCAGGAAGAGATGTGGCCCTTCTGGGGTCCGACGAGGTCAGACGAGGACAGGCGAGGTCAGACGAGGACAGGCGAGGTCCGACGAGGACAGGCGAGGTCCGACGAGGGCAGGCGAGGTCCGACGAGGGCAGGCGAGGTCCGACGAGGGCAGGCGAGGTCCGACGAGGGCAGGCGAGGTCCGACGAGGACAGGCGAGGTCCGACGAGGGCAGGCGAGGTCCGACGAGGGCAGGCGAGGTCCGACGAGGACAGGCGAGGTCCGACGAGGGCAGGCGAGGTCCGACGAGGGCAGGCGAGGTCCGACGAGGACAAGACGGTTCAGGTTCAGAGAATCCAGGTCCCCACGTTGTCTCTGAGTATTGTCTTTCTTCTGTCCTTGTCTCCTTTTTGTCCACATCGCCTCCACCTGCAGAGAGTCACCTGGTTCTGCTGGACTCCTGCTAACGTAAAGAGCTTCACTTGTTCCACCTGTAGCTCCCGTCTCAGTCTCACCTCTCCGACAGACGTAGTCTCGGCGTAGACCTGGTCCAGACAGCTTGTAGGACGCACATGAAGCATCGTGGTTGTTTAAACTGTCTCTGTGTCTCCAGACCCTACAGGACAAGGTTTGTGAGTTTCAGGCTCGTCTTCGCTCTGAGGAAGTGGCCCGCCACCTGCTGGTGCAGCAGCTGCAGCACGCCGTCCAGCAGAAGCCGGGCGGACCCATCCACGTGCCGCCGGAGAAGCCAGCGTCCATCGGTGAGCGGTTCGTCCTGCGTTTCCTGCAGGTAGATCCCTGCAGGTATCTGACATGTGGTGCTTGTGCAGGTGTGAGGCGGCTGCAGCCTGGTGTGGAGCGTTCTAGCTGTGCAGAAGAAGAGCAGCTTGTTACTCTGCTGCAGACACAGGTACGTCCTCCTGGACGCGCAGATTTACACGTTTAACCCTTAAAACTCCAAAGCAGCAGACATGTCTTCAGTCTCAGCTGATTGATTATGAAGCTGAATGAGTTTATCAGTAAAACTCGCAGCAGAACCAGAAAACTGCACCTCAACGTTTCTGTTCTACTTCAGACATGAACTACTCTGATTATTTTAAATCCACTGAAGACGAGGAGTTCCCCGAAGCTCCACGTTGGGTTTCTGCATCTACAAGAATCTCAGCTGCAGCAACACACACACTTTTTCCATGTTTACACACTTCTAGGCCTGTTGCAATAAGAAATAAGTCAACTATTTGCACAATAAGAAAAATTATGGGAACGCCTCGGGATCCCCCCGGAGAGTTGGCAAATGTGTCTGGGGAGAGGGAAGTCTGGGCTTCCCTGCTGCTGCCCCCGCGACCCGACCCCGGATAAGCGGCAGAAGATGGATGGATTTTACCATTCCACCTCTGGTCAGGTCCAAACATGTCCCGTAGACGACCATACTCTATGTAAGTGTTACATGGTGTTCAGAGACCAGATGATCCAGACAACCACGCCGCCTAAACTCCAGGAGAAATCCATCCATCCATCCATCCATCCATCCATCCATCCATCTTCTGCCGCTTATCCGGGGTCGGGTCGCGGGGGCAGCAGCCTAAGCAGGGAAGCCCAGACTTCCCTCTCCCCAGCCACATTTGCCAACTCTGCGGGGGGATCCCGAGGCGTTCCCAGGCCAGCCGAGAGATATAATCCCTCCAGCGTGTCATGGGTCTTCCCCGGGGTCTCCTCCCAGAGGGACGTGCCTGGAACACCTCACCAGGGAGGTCCAGGAGGCATCCTGACCAGATGCCCGAGCCACCTCAACTGGTTTCTCTCGATGCGGAGGAGCAGTGGCTCTACTCTGATCTCCTCCCGGATGACCGACAACAGGACCACGTCATCCGCAAAAAGCAGGGACCCAATCCTGAGGCCACCAAGTCGGATCCCATCAACCCCTCGGCTGCGCCTAGAAATTCTGTCCATATAAGTTATGAACAGAATCGGTGATAAAGGGCAGCCTTGGCGGAGTCCAACCCTCACCGGAAACGAATCCGACTACCTACCGGCAATGCGGACCAAGCTCTGACACCTGTCGTACAGGGACCGGACAGCTCGTACAAGGGGGTCCGGTACCCCATACTCCCGGAGTACCCCCCACAGGAGCCCCCGGGGGACACGGTCGAACGCCTTCTCCAGGTCCACAAAGCACATGTAGACTGGTTGGGCAAACTCCCATGCCCCCTCCAGGACCCCAGAGAGGGTATAGAGCTGGTCCACTGTTCCGCGACCAGGACGAAAACCACACTGCTCCTCCTCAATCCGGGATTCGACTACCCGGCGGACCCTCCTCTCCAGGACCCCTGAATAGACCTTACCAGGGAGGCTGAGGAGTGTGATTCCCCTGTAATTGGAACACACCCTCCGGTCCCCCTTCTTAAAAAGGGGGACCACCACCCCAGTCTACCAGTCCAGCGGTACTGCCCCCGATGTCCACGCGATGCTGCAGAGGCGTGTCAGCCAGGACAGCCCCACAGCATCCAGAGCCTTAAGGAACTCCGGGCGGATCTCATCCACCCCCGGGGCCTTGCCGCCAAGGAGCTTTTTGACCACCTCAGCGACTTCAGCCCCAGAGATAGGAGAGTCCACCCCTGAGTCCACCAGCTCTGCTTCCTCATCGGAAGACGTGTTGGTAGGATTGAGGAGGTCTTCGAAGTATTCCCTCCACCGACCCACGTCCCGAGTTGAGGTCAGCAGCTCCCCACCTCCACTGTACACAGTGTTGATGGAGTACTGCTTCCCCCTCCTGAGCCGCCGGATGGTGGACCAGAATCTCCTCGAAGCCGTCCGGAAGTCTTTCTCCATGGCCTTGCCGAACTCCTCCCATGCCCGAGTTTTTGCCTCGGCAACAGCCGAAGCCGCATGCCGCTTAGCCCGTCGGTACCCATCAGCTGCCTCCAGTCCCACAGGCCAAGAAGGCCCGATAGGACTCCTTCTTCAGCTTGACGGCATCCCTCACTGCTGGTGTCCACCAACGAGTCCTGGGATTACCGCCACGACAGGCACCAACGACCTTGCAGCCACAGCTCCGGCTGGCCGCCTCAGCAATAGAGGCACGGAACACAGCCCATTCGGACTCAATGTCCCCCGCCTCACTCGGGACATGTTCGAAGCTCTGCTGAAGGTGGGAGTTGAAGCTCGCTCTGACAGGGGACTCAGCCAGACGTTCCCAGCAGACCCTCACAACACGTTTGGGCCTGCCAGCTCTGACCGGCTTCCTCCCCCACCATCTGAGCCAACTCACCACCAGGTGGTGATCAGTTGACAGCTTCGCCCCCCTCTTCACCCGAGTGTCCAAGGCATGTGGCCGCAGGTCCGACGATACGACTACAAAGTCGATCATTGAACTGTGGCCCAGGAAGTCCTGATGCCAGGTGTACATATGGACACTCTTATGCTGGAACATGGTGTTCGTTATGGACAATCCATGACGAGCACAGAAGTCCAATAACAAAACACCATTTGGGTTCAGAGCGGGGGGACCATGCCTCCCAATCACTCCCCTCCAGGTCTCACTGTCATTGCCCACGTGAGCATTGAAGTCCCCCAGCAGAACAATGGAGTCCCCAGAAGGAGCACCCTCCAGCACTCCCTCCAAGGACTCCAGAAAGGGTGGGTACTCTGAACTGCTGTTCGGTGCATAAGCACAGACAACAGTCAGGACCCGTCCCCCCACCCGGAGGCGGAGGGAAACTACCCTTTCATCCACCGGGGTAAACCCCAACGTGCAGGCACCAAGCTGGGGGCTGATGAGAATGCCCACACCTGCTCGGCGCCTCTCACCATGAGCAACTCCAGAGTGGAAGAAGGTCCAGCCCCTCTCGAGGGTACTGGTTCCAGAGCCCAGGCCATGCGTCGAGGTGAGTCCAACTATATCTAGTCGGAACCGCTCAACCTCGCGCACAAGCTCAGGCTCCTTCCCCACCAGAGAGGTGACGTTCCACGTCCCTAGAGCCAGCTTCTGCAGCCGGGGATCGGACCGCCAGGGTCCCCGCCCCTTGCTGCCGCCCAGCTCACATTGCACCCGACCGCTACGGCTCCTCCCGCAGATGGTGAGCCCACGGGAGGTGGGGCCCATGTAACCCTTTCGGGCTGAGCCCGACCGGGCCCCATGGGCGAAGGCCCGGCCACCAGACGCTCGCTCTCGTACCCCGCCTCCAGGCCTGGCTCCAGAGGGAGGTCCCGGTAACCCGCGTCCGGGCAAGGGAACATTCATGCCCAGGTTGGTCGTCATCATAGGGGTGTATGAGCCGTGCTTGGTCTGGTCCCTCCCCTAGACACCTGTTTGCCATGGGTGACCCTACCAGGGGCATAAAGCCCCCGACAACATAGCTGCTAGGATCTTCGGGACGCACAAACCCCTCCACCACGATAAGGTGACGGCTCAGGGAGAGGAGAAATCCAGGAGAAATCCTGATGTTTCATCAGACTGGGGAAGGAATGAGTCTAGTCTGCACATCCAGCTAAATGTTCTGTAGAAGTTAAAGCACGTTGATTTTTGAAAGGGTGTGTTTGCATTATTTTATTTTAGTTGAAAATTGTCTCAAAATGACAACAATAATTGCTCAGCGTGATTTTATTGTCTATCACAATCATTTCTGGGACAATTAATTTGTTATCATGACAGGCCTACACACGTCTTCCTGCTACTATCTACCTGCTGTCCTCACTGCAGCACCTCCACCTCAGCTGCATCCCAAACGTCTTCCTGGCTTTATTCCAGCCATAGAGGATCATTATTTTCCTGCTTTTCTCATCACTTGTTGATCTTTGGCTGCTCCTGATTGGACGTTACCGTCAGTTTAAGCTCTCTGATTGGTGGAAAGTCTGACAGGAAGTGTCTTCATCATCATGTCCAGGTGGAAATAGAGGTCTCTTAGCAACATGGTAGTGATGGTGATGAAGATGTGATAAATAATGGTGGATTTACCATCTACAGTCTCTGAATAAACACTACATGTTGTGTGTTATGCATCATGTGGAGACGATACTTTCAGCAGTGGCGTCTCCTGCAGGTGGAGGAGCTGGAGGAGAAGCTGTCGGATCAGACTCAGGAGGTGGAGAGACTTCGCTCTGAACTGGTGAGGATTTATAACGTCATTCCTCGTATTTCAGACGGAATCTTTATTTCACGTTGCCGACTTACAGACCTGCAGGATTTGTGTGAATCAGCTGAGGAGCGTGATGAGGAGCAGGCGTGAACATGACAAGGTTTTAGACGTGTGTCCTCCTGACCTGCAGGGGGCGACGGACCTGGAGAAGCAGCTGGAGCTGCTGCTGGTGGAGAACGAGCGTCTGAAGCAGGAGCTGAAGTCATGCAGGTGTTCAGAGCTCCAGAAGCTGGATGCTGCTGCAAAGTTCTGCAGCCAGGTCGGCACATTCAGACTGAGCAGAACCAGAACCTGCTTTCCAGAACCCCCCCCTGACCCTCTGGACTCTGTCCCACAGGATGCCGAGGCCCTGCGGCCGGAGGCGTCCCGCCGGGAGGGCCAGGCCCAGCAGAGGGAGCGGCGGCTGGCCGAGCTGGAGGAGGAGCTGCTGGAGAAAAGCTCCAGGGTGGAGGCGCTCCACCGGCAGCTGGAGGACAGCCGGAGACAGCTGGACGAGTCCCGGCGGAGACACGCCGAGGCCGAGCAGAAACTCCGCCTCCGCCTGCAGGAGCGCGAGGAGCAGCTCGCCCAGCAGCTGGTGGCGCCCCCCCGTGTCCAGGTGGGGAAGCGCCGCTCCGACGTGGGCCAGTTCCCACGATGGAGACGTTCTAAATGTCTCTAGACATTGTCTCCCTGCTCCAACACACCTGACCGGAATCCATAAGAAGCTGCTGGATCCTCTTGATGTGAATCAGCTGTGTTGGAGGAGGGAAACAACAACCGCCTGGCGGACAGCGCCCTCCAGGACTGGAGTTTGACACCTCTAACCGGTCTTTGTTCTGCAGGACTCAGCCCAGACGGCGGCCTCTCTGGCGGAGACGCAGGCGAAGAACGGCGCCCTGACGGAGCAGCTCGCCGTTCAGAGGCAGCTGCTGCGGGAGCTGGAGGCGCAGCTGCACGAGTCGCAGCGGACCTGCACTCAGCTCCGGACCCAGGTAGGTTCTGCTTCCGGGTCAGAACCAGACGGGGTGGGTCGTCCGGGACCTCACACCTCCTATCAGCATCCTGGTTTAACTCGCCACTTTCTCCTGTCTGCACGCGCTCACTGCAGCTGCTCGCCGATCGGGGCCGTCTCTGCGACGTCCTCGCCAGGGCTGTCGCCGGGGGCAACGGCGAGGCGGTTCGCCATTTGTCCAAGGTTGGCCCCTCCCCCTTCCCTGTGAGGTCACAGCGAGTGTTGCCAAGACAACCAGATCAAAGTTCCCAGATAAAAACCACCAAATGGGGAATTTTAGCCCCGAATTCTGTCTGCAGGTTTTACCTAAAACTCCAAACAACGACTGGGCTTACTGGTTTTACTGGGAAACTTTCTACCTAGTCACACTCTGTCCCAGTCTGTGATACAAAATTTCCCAGTGACTCTCCCAGTTTCAAACCTTCATCCTGACATCACGGCTGAATTCACACAGAATGATGATGATGATGATGATGAAGAACCTTCAGCCAAGTTGACCTCAGAGACCAGGAACTGGTGAGGCAGACCAGGGTACTGGGAGGAAACTGGTCATTGGTTCTGCTACAAGTCACTTTTAAACGTATTAAACCAGTAAACTACTTTAAAGGATCATTAAATGTTAGTATTGATTATAGGAACAGAAAAACATGCACGTCTAGATATTGATCAATAAATTGGTGTTTTCGGCCGATGATCTCAGCGTAAATTAGGACTTCCTGTGTATCCTGCTCCTTGTGTGTGTGTGTGTGTGTGTGTGTGTGTGTGTGTGTGTGTGTGTGTGTGTGTGTGTCGTCTTCAGATGGGTTAGGTGTTGGATATTTTAGACACCCATAGACATCTTCTACACACAGACACCTCGTGTGTTGGATAGTGAACCGGCGTTGCCACATATTGGATGGGTCACCGGCATATTGGATGGGTCACCGGCATATTGGATGGGTCATCGGCATATTGGATGGGTCACCGCCATATTGGATGGGTCACCACCATATTGGATGGGTCACCGGCATATTGGATGGGTCACCGCCATATTGGATGGGTCACCGGCATATTGGATGGGTCATCGGCATATTGGATGGGTCACCGCCATATTGGATGGGTCACCGGCATATTGGATGGGTCACCGGCATATTGGATGGGTCACCACCATATTGGATGGGTCACCGCCATATTGGATGGGTCTCTGATTTCAAGTCTTGCTGCAGATCAACGTAGTTTCCCCACATAACTGTTTTCTGTGGAACAACGCGTATATATTACACACAAACAAAACACTTTTCTACTTAACTGGTTTATAAATAATAAACACAGTGAATAATCTCCTAAATGATCAATTTTACTTCTATGAGGTGTTTATGAAAAATATGATATTGATGCTTCACAAAGAGAGTTTTACATGGTAGCATGATTACCTCCTCCAAGGAGATCATGTTTTTACCACTTTATCTGTTTGTGTTCAAGATAACTTAAAAAGTTCTGGACAGATTTTCATGAGATTTTCAGAACTTGTTGGAAACATGAAAAGGAAGAAGGGATTTAATCTTGGTGCTGATCCGGATCACCGTTTGGATCCAGGAACTTTTTAAAGACCTTGGTGGAGGTTTGTGCTCTCAGAGTGTTTTTCTTGGTAACTTCTGAATTGTACAGTTTTAATACAATACTTTATTTCAGACTTGGTGCAACTCTATCTTTATATTGATAAATTAATAAATGTAAATAAAAGAAAGAGTCAACTGTAGTCAAGAGAAAGCAACTATTCCTGTATTTTGTTCAGCATACGGTTGCAATAACCGGCGAAATACTGAAAGCAGATCATGTGGAATTACATTTCACAAGGTTGAATAATAATTTATTTGACCAGATAAAAATAGATAAATTGAAATACATCAATAAACAAGTAAACAGGTGTGGTGGAATTATGCGTATAGTGTAGTTTTAATGTTACTCATTTATTAAGTTTCTTTTAAGTAGTACAAGATATATATTCTGCATATTTAGAGTAGTTCAGTAAGCTTGCTTTAGTAGATTCATGCATAAAACTAAGTGTTCTGTTCAAGGCCTGTTTCAGCTTTGACTGTTGTTATCTCCAAGCTAGCAGTTGTTTTGACTCGTGCTGCCAGGCAAAGGTTGTTTGTGTCTGCTTAAAGAACACTGTAGCACCCTGAGCAGAGGCAGAGCTCTCCAGACCTCTCGCCCGCAACATCTGTACATGGCCAATAAATTGAAAAGAAAACAGTTGATTTATAGATTTATTTCTCATCGGATAAATTCCACGACAAATTCATTCATAGTATCAAATTCATTTATACATTTATTTGTATTGTAGCTACCTTATGCCCTTTGTAACAAACCAAACTGTGAGGAAAAACAGGTAAAAATCCGTGGAGTTCTTGTCGTGGTTGGACCTACACCTTATAAATAAATGCATTGGAGGCGCATGGGAGACCCATCCAAGATGGCGGCGCGATGAGACGTCAGCTCGTATAGGCGGCGTGATGCTATGTGATACCTAGCATTGCTAACATTAGCATTGCTAACATTAGCTGGAAATGTGGATGAATCGGCGTTAGCCATCACTGGCTAATCGGACCGCGGTGCAAACTCCAGTTTATTGCTCTGTGATCTTTACCGCCACCCCCTGATCGAGCAGAAATTGATCCATCAGTGGTTTTAGACCCGGAGCTGGTTCTGTTGGGTCTACAGACCCAGAATGAGCTGTTTTCAGACCCAGAAACTGGTTCTCAGGCTCGTTGACGTAGATCTTTGTCCACCTGAAACTGGGATGTGGGCCCGGTGGGGAAGGACAGAACCATCAGAACCCGGTTCTGAGTCCTCCTGTCCTCCTCCAGATCCTGGTCTATGAAGGGGAGATGGAGCGAGCTCAGGGCCAGCTGGAGGCGGAGATGCAGAACCTGGAGGAGGAGAAGAACCGTGTCATCGAGGAGGCGTTTATCCGGGCCGAGAGCGAGATGAAGGCCGTGCACGAGAACCTGGCAGGTGTGTCGCGGCTTCCTGAGAGCTGCTGAGATGTTGACCAGAGACGACGATGATGATGATGATGATGATGATGATGATGATGATGATGATGATGATGTGTTCAGGTGTGCGGATGAACCTGCTGAGCCTCCAGCCGGCTCTGAGAACTCTGACATCAGACTACAACAGTCTGAAGAGGCAGGTCCAGGATTTCCCCTCCATGCTGGATAAAGCCATCGCCGAGGCCAAGCAGGAGGTCACACACACACCTGCTCCTTTCCACACACACACCTGCTCCTTTCCACACACACACCTGCTCCTTTCCACACACACACCTGCTCCTTTCCACACACACACCTGCTCCTTTCCACACACACACCTGCTCCTTTCCTCACACACACACCTGCTCCTTTCCACACACACACCTGCTCCTTTCCTCACACACACCTGCTCCTTTCCACACACACACCTGCTCCTTTCCACACACACACCTGCTCCTTTCCTCACACACACCTGCTCCTTTCCACACACACACCTGCTCCTTTCCACACACACACCTGCTCCTTTCCACACACACACCTGCTCCTTTCCACACACACACCTGCTCCTTTCCTCACACACACACCTGCTCCTTTCCACACACACACACCTGCTCCTTTCCACACACACACCTGCTCCTTTCCACACACACACCTGCTCCTTTCCTCACACACACACCTGCTCCTTTCCTCACACACACACCTGCTCCTTTCCACACACACACCTGCTCCTTTCCACACACACACCTGCTCCTTTCCACACACACACCTGCTCCTTTCCACACACACACCTGCTCCTTTCCTCACACACACACCTGCTCCTTTCCACACACACACCTGCTCCTTTCCACACACACACCTGCTCCTTTCCTCACACACACACCTGCTCCTTTCCACACACACACCTGCTCCTTTCCTCACACACACCTGCTCCTTTCCACACACACACACCTGCTCCTTTCCTCACACACACACCTGCTCCTTTCCTCTCACACACACCTGCTCCTTTCCTCTCACACACACCTGCTCCTTTCCTCACACACACACCTGCTCCTTTCCTCTCACACACACCTGCTCCTTTCCTCACACACACACCTGCTCCTTTCCACACACACACCTGCTCCTTTCCTCACACACACCTGCTCCTTTCCACACACACACCTGCTCCTTTCCTCACACACACACCTGCTCCTTTCCACACACACACCTTCTCCTTTCCACACACACACCTGCTCCTTTCCACACACACACCTGCTCCTTTCCTCACACACACACCTGCTCCTTTCCTCTCACACACACCTGCTCCTTTCCTCACACACACACCTGCTCCTTTCCTCACACACACACCTGCTCCTTTCCACACACACACACCTGCTCCTTTCCACACACACACACACACCTGCTCCTTTCCTCACACACACACACCTGCTCCTTTCCTCACACACACACACCTGCTCCTTTCCTCACACACACCTGCTCCTTTCCTCTCACACACACCTGCTCCTTTCCTCACACACACACCTGCTCCTTTCCTCACACACACACCTGCTCCTTTCCACACACACACACCTGCTCCTTTCCTCACACACACACCTGCTCCTTTCCACACACACACACCTGCTCCTTTCCACACACACACACACACCTGCTCCTTTCCTCACACACACACACCTGCTCCTTTCCTCACACACACACACCTGCTCCTTTCCTCACACACACCTGCTCCTTTCCTCTCACACACACCTGCTCCTTTCCTCACACACACACCTGCTCCTTTCCTCACACACACACCTGCTCCTTTCCTCACACACACACCTGCTCCTTTCCTCACACACACACACCTGCTCCTTTCCACACACACACCTGCTCCTTTCCACACACACACACACCTGCTCCTTTCCTCTCACACACACCTGCTCCTTTCCACACACACACACCTGCTCCTTTCCACACACACACACCTGCTCCTTTCCTCTCACACACACCTGCTCCTTTCCACACACACACACACCTGCTCCTTTCCTCTCACACACACCTGCTCCTTTCCACACACACACACACCTGCTCCTTTCCTCTCACACACACCTGCTCCTTTCCTCACACACACACCTGCTCCTTTCCACACACACACACCTGCTCCTTTCCACACACACACACCTGCTCCTTTCCTCTCACACACACCTGCTCCTTTCCTCACACACACCTGCTCCTTTCCTCTCACACACACCTGCTCCTTTCCTCACACACACACCTGCTCCTTTCCTCACACACACACCTGCTCCTTTCCACACACACACACCTGCTCCTTTCCTCTCACACACACCTGCTCCTTTCCTCACACACACCTGCTCCTTTCCTCTCACACACACCTGCTCCTTTCCTCACACACACACCTGCTCCTTTCCTCACACACACACCTGCTCCTTTCCACACACACACACCTGCTCCTTTCCTCTCACACACACCTGCTCCTTTCCTCACACACACCTGCTCCTTTCCACACACACACACCTGCTCCTTTCCTCACACACACACACCTGCTCCTTTCCTCACACACACCTGCTCCTTTCCTCACACACACACCTGCTCCTTTCCACACACACACACCTGCTCCTTTCCTCACACACACACCTGCTCCTTTCCTCACACACACACCTGCTCCTTTCCTCACACACACACACCTGCTCCTTTCCTCACACACACCTGCTCCTTTCCACACACACACACCTGCTCCTTTCCTCACACACACACACCTGCTCCTTTCCTCACACACACCTGCTCCTTTCCTCACACACACCTGCTCCTTTCCTCACACACACACCTGCTCCTTTCCACACACACACCTGCTCCTTTCCACACACACACACCTGCTCCTTTCCTCACACACACCTGCTCCTTTCCTCACACACACACCTGCTCCTTTCCTCACACACACACCTGCTCCTTTCCTCACACACACCTGCTCCTTTCCACACACACACCTGCTCCTTTCCACACACACACACCTGCTCCTTTCCACACACACACCTGCTCCTTTCCTCACACACACACCTGCTCCTTTCCACACACACACCTGCTCCTTTCCACACACACACACCTGCTCCTTTCCTCACACACACCTGCTCCTTTCCACACACACACACCTGCTCCTTTCCTCACACACACACACCTGCTCCTTTCCTCACACACACCTGCTCCTTTCCTCACACACACACCTGCTCCTTTCCACACACACACACCTGCTCCTTTCCTCACACACACACCTGCTCCTTTCCTCACACACACACACCTGCTCCTTTCCTCACACACACCTGCTCCTTTCCACACACACACACCTGCTCCTTTCCACACACACACACCTGCTCCTTTCCTCACACACACACCTGCTCCTTTCCTCACACACACCTGCTCCTTTCCTCACACACACACCTGCTCCTTTCCTCACACACACCTGCTCCTTTCCACACACACACACCTGCTCCTTTCCTCACACACACACACCTGCTCCTTTCCTCACACACACCTGCTCCTTTCCTCACACACACCTGCTCCTTTCCTCACACACACACCTGCTCCTTTCCACACACACACCTGCTCCTTTCCACACACACACACCTGCTCCTTTCCTCACACACACCTGCTCCTTTCCTCACACACACACCTGCTCCTTTCCTCACACACACACCTGCTCCTTTCCTCACACACACCTGCTCCTTTCCACACACACACCTGCTCCTTTCCACACACACACACCTGCTCCTTTCCTCACACACACCTGCTCCTTTCCTCACACACACACCTGCTCCTTTCCTCACACACACCTGCTCCTTTCCTCACACACACCTGCTCCTTTCCACACACACACCTGCTCCTTTCCTCACACACACCTGCTCCTTTCCTCACACACACCTGCTCCTTTCCTCACACACACCTGCTCCTTTCCACACACACACCTGCTCCTTTCCTCACACACACACCTGCTCCTTTCCTCACACACACCTGCTCCTTTCCACACACACACCTGCTCCTTTCCACACACACACACCTGCTCCTTTCCTCACACACACCTGCTCCTTTCCTCACACACACACCTGCTCCTTTCCACACACACACACCTGCTCCTTTCCTCACACACACCTGCTCCTTTCCTCACACACACCTGCTCCTTTCCTCTCACACACACCTGCTCCTTTCCTCTCACACACACCTGCTCCTTTCCACACACACACACACCTGCTCCTTTCCACACACACACACCTGCTCCTTTCCTCACACACACCTGCTCCTTTCCACACACACACACCTGCTCCTTTCCTCTCACACACACCTGCTCCTTTCCTCACACACACACCTGCTCCTTTCCTCACACACACACCTGCTCCTTTCCACACACACACACCTGCTCCTTTCCTCACACACACCTGCTCCTTTCCACACACACACACCTGCTCCTTTCCTCACACACACACCTGCTCCTTTCCTCACACACACCTGCTCCTTTCCTCTCACACACACCTGCTCCTTTCCACACACACACACCTGCTCCTTTCCTCTCACACACACCTGCTCCTTTCCTCACACACACCTGCTCCTTTCCTCTCACACACACCTGCTCCTTTCCACACACACACACCTGCTCCTTTCCTCACACACACCTGCTCCTTTCCACACACACACACCTGCTCCTTTCCTCACACACACCTGCTCCTTTCCTCTCACACACACCTGCTCCTTTCCACACACACACACCTGCTCCTTTCCTCACACACACCTGCTCCTTTCCTCACACACACACCTGCTCCTTTCCTCACACACACCTGCTCCTTTCCACACACACACACCTGCTCCTTTCCTCACACACACACCTGCTCCTTTCCTCACACACACCTGCTCCTTTCCTCTCACACACACCTGCTCCTTTCCACACACACACACCTGCTCCTTTCCTCACACACACCTGCTCCTTTCCTCACACACACACCTGCTCCTTTCCACACACACACCTGCTCCTTTCCTCACACACACCTGCTCCTTTCCACACACACACACCTGCTCCTTTCCTCACACACACCTGCTCCTTTCCTCACACACACACCTGCTCCTTTCCACACACACACCTGCTCCTTTCCTCACACACACCTGCTCCTTTCCTCACACACACACCTGCTCCTTTCCTCACACACACACCTGCTCCTTTCCACACACACACACCTGCTCCTTTCCTCACACACACACCTGCTCCTTTCCTCACACACACCTGCTCCTTTCCTCACACACACACCTGCTCCTTTCCTCACACACACCTGCTCCTTTCCACACACACACACCTGCTCCTTTCCTCACACACACACACCTGCTCCTTTCCTCACACACACCTGCTCCTTTCCTCACACACACCTGCTCCTTTCCTCACACACACACCTGCTCCTTTCCACACACACACACCTGCTCCTTTCCTCACACACACCTGCTCCTTTCCTCACACACACACCTGCTCCTTTCCACACACACACCTGCTCCTTTCCACACACACACACCTGCTCCTTTCCACACACACACCTGCTCCTTTCCACACACACACCTGCTCCTTTCCACACACACACCTGCTCCTTTCCTCACACACACCTGCTCCTTTCCTCACACACACCTGCTCCTTTCCTCACACACACCTGCTCCTTTCCTCTCACACACACCTGCTCCTTTCCACACACACACCTGCTCCTTTCCTCACACACACACCTGCTCCTTTCCTCACACACACCTGCTCCTTTCCACACACACACCTGCTCCTTTCCACACACACACCTGCTCCTTTCCACACACACACCTGCTCCTTTCCACACACACACACCTGCTCCTTTCCTCACACACACACACCTGCTCCTTTCCTCACACACACACACCTGCTCCTTTCCACACACACACACCTGCTCCTTTCCTCACACACACACACCTGCTCCTTTCCACACACACACACCTGCTCCTTTCCTCACACACACCTGCTCCTTTCCACACACACACACCTGCTCCTTTCCTCACACACACACACCTGCTCCTTTCCTCACACACACCTGCTCCTTTCCTCACACACACACCTGCTCCTTTCCACACACACACACCTGCTCCTTTCCTCACACCACACACCTGCTCCTTTCCTCACACACACCTGCTCCTTTCCTCACACACACACCTGCTCCTTTCCTCACACACACCTGCTCCTTTCCACACACACACACCTGCTCCTTTCCTCACACACACACACCTGCTCCTTTCCTCACACACACACCTGCTCCTTTCCTCACACACACCTGCTCCTTTCCTCACACACACACCTGCTCCTTTCCACACACACACCTGCTCCTTTCCACACACACACACCTGCTCCTTTCCTCACACACACACCTGCTCCTTTCCTCACACACACCTGCTCCTTTCCTCACACACACCTGCTCCTTTCCACACACACACCTGCTCCTTTCCACACACACACACCTGCTCCTTTCCTCACACACACCTGCTCCTTTCCTCACACACACACCTGCTCCTTTCCTCACACACACCTGCTCCTTTCCTCACACACACACCTGCTCCTTTCCTCACACACACACCTGCTCCTTTCCACACACACACCTGCTCCTTTCCACACACACACACCTGCTCCTTTCCTCACACACACCTGCTCCTTTCCTCACACACACCTGCTCCTTTCCTCACACACACACCTGCTCCTTTCCTCACACACACCTGCTCCTTTCCCACACACACACCTGCTCCTTTCCACACACACACACCTGCTCCTTTCCTCACACACACCTGCTCCTTTCCTCACACACACACCTGCTCCTTTCCACACACACACCTGCTCCTTTCCACACACACACCTGCTCCTTTCCACACACACACCTGCTCCTTTCCACACACACACCTGCTCCTTTCCTCACACACACCTGCTCCTTTCCTCACACACACCTGCTCCTTTCCTCACACACACACCTGCTCCTTTCCACACACACACCTGCTCCTTTCCTCACACACACACCTGCTCCTTTCCTCACACACACCTGCTCCTTTCCACACACACACCTGCTCCTTTCCACACACACACACACCTGCTCCTTTCCTCACACACACACCTGCTCCTTTCCTCACACACACACACCTGCTCCTTTCCACACACACACACCTGCTCCTTTCCTCACACACACCTGCTCCTTTCCTCTCACACACACCTGCTCCTTTCCTCTCACACACACCTGCTCCTTTCCACACACACACCTGC
This sequence comes from Telmatherina bonti, assembly GCF_933228915.1. Taxonomy (NCBI): domain Eukaryota; kingdom Metazoa; phylum Chordata; class Actinopteri; order Atheriniformes; family Telmatherinidae; genus Telmatherina; species Telmatherina bonti. The sequence continues at coordinate 43,639,273 of NC_136619.1, forward strand.
TCCTTTCCTCTCACACACACCTGCTCCTTTCCTCTCACACACACCTGCTCCTTTCCACACACACACCTGCTCCTTTCCTCACACACACACCTGCTCCTTTCCTCACACACACCTGCTCCTTTCCTCACACACACCTGCTCCTTTCCTCACACACACCTGCTCCTTTCCACACACACACCTGCTCCTTTCCTCACACACACACCTGCTCCTTTCCTCACACACACACCTGCTCCTTTCCACACACACACCTGCTCCTTTCCTCACACACACACCTGCTCCTTTCCTCACACACACCTGCTCCTTTCCTCACACACACACCTGCTCCTTTCCTCACACACACCTGCTCCTTTCCTCACACACACCTGCTCCTTTCCTCTCACACACACCTGCTCCTTTCCTCACACACACCTGCTCCTTTCCACACACACACACCTGCTCCTTTCCTCACACACACACCTGCTCCTTTCCTCACACACACCTGCTCCTTTCCACACACACACACCTGCTCCTTTCCTCACACACACCTGCTCCTTTCCTCACACACACCTGCTCCTTTCCTCACACACACACCTGCTCCTTTCCACACACACACACCTGCTCCTTTCCACACACACACACCTGCTCCTTTCCTCACACACACCTGCTCCTTTCCTCACACACACACCTGCTCCTTTCCTCACACACACACCTGCTCCTTTCCTCACACACACCTGCTCCTTTCCACACACACACCTGCTCCTTTCCACACACACACACCTGCTCCTTTCCTCACACACACCTGCTCCTTTCCTCACACACACCTGCTCCTTTCCTCACACACACACCTGCTCCTTTCCTCACACACACCTGCTCCTTTCCACACCACACACCTGCTCCTTTCCTCTCACACACACCTGCTCCTTTCCTCTCACACACACCTGCTCCTTTCCACACACACACACCTGCTCCTTTCCACACACACACACACCTGCTCCTTTCCTCTCACACACACCTGCTCCTTTCCTCACACACACACCTGCTCCTTTCCTCACACACACACCTGCTCCTTTCCTCACACACACACCTGCTCCTTTCCACACACACACACCTGCTCCTTTCCTCACACACACCTGCTCCTTTCCACACACACACCTGCTCCTTTCCACACACACACCTGCTCCTTTCCACACACACACACCTGCTCCTTTCCTCACACACACCTGCTCCTTTCCTCACACACACACCTGCTCCTTTCCTCTCACACACACCTGCTCCTTTCCTCACACACACCTGCTCCTTTCCTCTCACACACACCTGCTCCTTTCCACACACACACACCTGCTCCTTTCCTCACACACACCTGCTCCTTTCCTCACACACACCTGCTCCTTTCCTCTCACACACACCTGCTCCTTTCCACACACACACACCTGCTCCTTTCCTCACACACACCTGCTCCTTTCCACACACACACACCTGCTCCTTTCCTCACACACACCTGCTCCTTTCCTCTCACACACACCTGCTCCTTTCCACACACACACACCTGCTCCTTTCCTCACACACACCTGCTCCTTTCCTCACACACACACCTGCTCCTTTCCTCACACACACCTGCTCCTTTCCACACACACACACCTGCTCCTTTCCTCACACACACACCTGCTCCTTTCCTCACACACACCTGCTCCTTTCCTCTCACACACACCTGCTCCTTTCCACACACACACACCTGCTCCTTTCCTCACACACACACCTGCTCCTTTCCTCTCACACACACCTGCTCCTTTCCACACACACACACCTGCTCCTTTCCTCACACACACCCTGCTCCTTTCCTCACACACACCTGCTCCTTTCCTCACACACACCTGCTCCTTTCCTCACACACACACCTGCTCCTTTCCTCACACACACCTGCTCCTTTCCTCACACACACACCTGCTCCTTTCCACACACACACACCTGCTCCTTTCCTCACACACACACCTGCTCCTTTCCTCACACACACCTGCTCCTTTCCACACACACACACCTGCTCCTTTCCTCACACACACACCTGCTCCTTTCCTCACACACACACCTGCTCCTTTCCTCACACACACCTGCTCCTTTCCACACACACACACCTGCTCCTTTCCTCACACACACACACCTGCTCCTTTCCTCACACACACCTGCTCCTTTCCTCACACACACACCTGCTCCTTTCCTCACACACACCTGCTCCTTTCCACACACACACACCTGCTCCTTTCCTCACACACACCTGCTCCTTTCCTCACACACACACCTGCTCCTTTCCACACACACACCTGCTCCTTTCCACACACACACACCTGCTCCTTTCCACACACACACCTGCTCCTTTCCACACACACACCTGCTCCTTTCCACACACACACCTGCTCCTTTCCTCACACACACCTGCTCCTTTCCTCACACACACCTGCTCCTTTCCTCACACACACCTGCTCCTTTCCTCTCACACACACCTGCTCCTTTCCACACACACACCTGCTCCTTTCCTCACACACACACCTGCTCCTTTCCTCACACACACCTGCTCCTTTCCACACACACACACCTGCTCCTTTCCTCACACACACACCTGCTCCTTTCCACACACACACCTGCTCCTTTCCTCACACACACACCTGCTCCTTTCCTCACACACACCTGCTCCTTTCCACACACACACCTGCTCCTTTCCACACACACACCTGCTCCTTTCCACACACACACCTGCTCCTTTCCACACACACACACCTGCTCCTTTCCTCACACACACACACCTGCTCCTTTCCTCACACACACACACCTGCTCCTTTCCACACACACACACCTGCTCCTTTCCTCACACACACCTGCTCCTTTCCACACACACACACCTGCTCCTTTCCTCACACACACACACCTGCTCCTTTCCTCACACACACCTGCTCCTTTCCTCACACACACACCTGCTCCTTTCCTCACACACACCTGCTCCTTTCCACACACACACCTGCTCCTTTCCTCACACACACACCTGCTCCTTTCCACACACACACCTGCTCCTTTCCTCACACACACACCTGCTCCTTTCCTCTCACACACACCTGCTCCTTTCCTCACACACACCTGCTCCTTTCCTCACACACACACCTGCTCCTTTCCTCACACACACACCTGCTCCTTTCCACACACACACCTGCTCCTTTCCTCACACACACACACCTGCTCCTTTCCACACACACACACCTGCTCCTTTCCTCACACACACACACCTGCTCCTTTCCACACACACACCTGCTCCTTTCCTCACACACACACCTGCTCCTTCCACACACACACACCTGCTCCTTTCCTCACACACACCTGCTCCTTTCCACACACACACACCTGCTCCTTTCCTCACACACACACACCTGCTCCTTTCCACACACACACACCTGCTCCTTTCCTCACACACACCTGCTCCTTTCCTCACACACACCTGCTCCTTTCCTCACACACACACCTGCTCCTTTCCACACACACACACCTGCTCCTTTCCACACACACACACCTGCTCCTTTCCTCACACACACACCTGCTCCTTTCCACACACACACACCTGCTCCTTTCCTCACACACACACCTGCTCCTTTCCTCACACACACCTGCTCCTTTCCACACACACACACCTGCTCCTTTCCTCACACACACCTGCTCCTTTCCTCACACACACCTGCTCCTTTCCTCACACACACACCTGCTCCTTTCCACACACACACACCTGCTCCTTTCCTCACACACACCTGCTCCTTTCCTCACACACACCTGCTCCTTTCCTCACACACACACCTGCTCCTTTCCTCACACACACCTGCTCCTTTCCACACACACACACCTGCTCCTTTCCACACACACACCTGCTCCTTTCCTCACACACACCTGCTCCTTTCCTCACACACACCTGCTCCTTTCCTCACACACACCTGCTCCTTTCCACACACACACACCTGCTCCTTTCCACACACACACCTGCTCCTTTCCTCACACACACCTGCTCCTTTCCACACACACACCTGCTCCTTTCCTCACACACACCTGCTCCTTTCCACACACACACACCTGCTCCTTTCCACACACACACACCTGCTCCTTTCCTCACACACACCTGCTCCTTTCCTCACACACACACCTGCTCCTTTCCTCACACACACACCTGCTCCTTTCCTCACACACACCTGCTCCTTTCCTCACACACACCTGCTCCTTTCCTCACACACACCTGCTCCTTTCCTCACACACACCTGCTCCTTTCCACACACACACACCTGCTCCTTTCCTCACACACACCTGCTCCTTTCCTCTCACACACACCTGCTCCTTTCCTCTCACACACACCTGCTCCTTTCCACACACACACACCTGCTCCTTTCCACACACACACACACCTGCTCCTTTCCTCTCACACACACCTGCTCCTTTCCTCACACACACACCTGCTCCTTTCCTCACACACACCTGCTCCTTTCCTCACACACACACCTGCTCCTTTCCTCTCACACACACCTGCTCCTTTCCTCACACACACACCTGCTCCTTTCCTCACACACACCTGCTCCTTTCCTCACACACACCTGCTCCTTTCCTCACACACACACCTGCTCCTTTCCTCACACACACACCTGCTCCTTTCCTCACACACACACCTGCTCCTTTCCTCACACACACACCTGCTCCTTTCCTCACACACACACCTGCTCCTTTCCTCTCACACACACCTGCTCCTTTCCTCACACACACACCTGCTCCTTTCCTCACACACACACTGCTCCTTTCCTCACACACACACCTGCTCCTTTCCTCACACACACACCTGCTCCTTTCCTCACACACACACCTGCTCCTTTCCTCTCACACACACCTGCTCCTTTCCACACACACACACCTGCTCCTTTCCTCTCACACACACCTGCTCCTTTCCTCTCACACACACCTGCTCCTTTCCACACACACACACCTGCTCCTTTCCTCACACACACCTGCTCCTTTCCTCTCACACACACCTGCTCCTTTCCACACACACACACCTGCTCCTTTCCTCTCACACACACCTGCTCCTTTCCTCTCACACACACCTGCTCCTTTCCACACACACACACCTGCTCCTTTCCACACACACACCTGCTCCTTTCCTCACACACACACCTGCTCCTTTCCTCACACACACCTGCTCCTTTCCTCTCACACACACCTGCTCCTTTCCTCACACACACACCTGCTCCTTTCCTCACACACACCTGCTCCTTTCCTCACACACACACCTGCTCCTTTCCTCACACACACCTGCTCCTTTCCTCACACACACACCTGCTCCTTTCCTCACACACACACCTGCTCCTTTCCTCACACACACCTGCTCCTTTCCTCTCACACACACCTGCTCCTTTCCTCACACACACACCTGCTCCTTTCCACACACACACACCTGCTCCTTTCCTCACACACACCTGCTCCTTTCCTCTCACACACACCTGCTCCTTTCCACACACACACACCTGCTCCTTTCCTCACACACACCTGCTCCTTTCCTCACACACACACTGCTCCTTTCCTCACACACACCTGCTCCTTTCCTCACACACACACCTGCTCCTTTCCACACACACACACCTGCTCCTTTCCTCACACACACACCTGCTCCTTTCCTCACACACACCTGCTCCTTTCCTCACACACACCTGCTCCTTTCCTCACACACACACCTGCTCCTTTCCTCACACACACACCTGCTCCTTTCCTCACACACACCTGCTCCTTTCCTCACACACACACACCTGCTCCTTTCC
>NC_136619.1:43645273-43703724 GCF_933228915.1 Telmatherina bonti
AACAACCAATTTTTACCCCATTTTTTCCCATTTGGGCGCGTCGTATTTAAACGAACTAGTCTGAAGGGCTTCGTGCGATTGGCTCCGAACTCGGCAGGAAGCTTCGTGACAAGATGGCAACCAAAAGTTATTCAAATCTTTCTAACAGAAGAAATGGTGTTACCATGGTAACCCGTGGGGGGCAGGCTTCGGCATGAGGCTCGGACCCGATGGTCTGCTTTCGGCTTCAATGTAGTTTCCGTTTCTTCAGACGTTTTACATCCAAGCAGCTGCTTCTGGAACGTTTTATCATCACATCTGATTTCTGATGATCAAAGAAACTGAAGTACCTGCAAATTTTAATGTATTTATGCATGGAACATTTCCGGGCGAACGGTCGGGAACAGTCCCGGGCGAACGGTCGGGAAGATTTCGGGGCGAACGGTCGGGAACAGTCCCGGGCGAACGGTCGGGAACAGTCCCGGGCGAACGGTCGGGAAGACTTCCGGGCGAACGGTCGGGAAGATTTCGGGGCGAACGGTCGGGAACAGTCCCGGGCGAACGGTCGGGAAGACTTCCGGGCGAACGGTCGGGAACAGTCCCGGGCGAACGGTCGGGAAGACTTCCGGGCGAACGGTCGGGAAGACTTCCGGGCGAACGGTCGGGAAGATTTCGGGGCGAACGGTCGGGAACAGTTCCGGGCGAACGGTCGGGAAGACTTCCGGGCGAACGGTCGGGAACAGTCCCGGGCGAACGGTCGGGAAGACTTCCGGGCGAACGGTCGGGAAGATTTCGGGGCGAACGGTCGGGAACAGTCCCGGGCGAACGGTCGGGAAGACTTCCGGGCGAACGGTCGGGAACAGTCCCGGGCGAACGGTCGGGAAGACTTCCGGGCGAACGGTCGGGAAGATTTCGGGGCGAACGGTCGGGAACAGTTCCGGGCGAACGGTCGGGAAGACTTCCGGGCGAACGGTCGGGAAGATTTCGGGGCGAACGGTCGGGAACAGTCCCGGGCGAACGGTCGGGAAGACTCCCGGGCGAACGGTCGGGAAGATTTCGGGGCGAACGGTCGGGAACAGTCCCGGGCGAACGGTCGGGAAGACTTCCGGGCGAACGGTCGGGAAGATTTCGGGGCGAACGGTCGGGAACAGTCCCGGGCGAACGGTCGGGAAGACTCCCAGGCGAACGGTCGGGAAGACTCCCGGGCGAACGGTCGGGAACAGTCCCGGGCGAACGGTCGGGAAGATTTCGGGGCGAACGGTCGGGAACAGTCCCGGGCGAACGGTCGGGAACAGTCCCGGGCGAACGGTCGGGAAGATTTCGGGGCGAACGGTCGGGAACAGTCCCGGGCGAACGGTCGGGAACAGTCCCGGGCGAACGGTCGGGAAGATTTCGGGGCGAACGGTCGGGAACAGTCCCGGGCGAACGGTCGGGAATTGAAACTAAGTTCTTAGTAAATCTTATAAAATGAAGACGTAAGACTTCCTATATTGACATCAGTGACTTTCGGCCAAAGACAAACTTTTTTTTGGTGGTTTTCACACCTTCATCCTGTAAAGCAGCAGAAGTGCATTGTGGGAAATGTAGGAGGTTAACGCTGACTCCTGAATGCTGCAGGTCTGAGCTGTCAGGGTGAAGGAGGATTCCCGCTGTCAGTCTGTCCTCCTCCTTCCTCTGTGTCCTCATTCTGTGGTCTGATTGGTTGGTTTGCAGACAGACAGGTAGACAGAGCCAGCCCATTGGTGGGGGACGGTGGGCAGGTAGGTGTGGGGGTGTCCGTGTTAATTGGTGGATAACTTGGCATGGAAGCTGTAAGCATGGCATGGTGACGCATCCCTCCCCTCTCCTTCACTCGTCTAACACCCCCACCCTCCCTCCACCGCTAACCGCAGAGCTTCTGTCGCCGCCTGCAGAACTGTGAGCTGGACCCGAAGGACCCGCTGGAGCCTCTGGGCCTGCCGAGTCCGCCGGACCCACAAGCCTCCTGCTGTCTGTGTTGCCTTTTCACATATGAACTTCATCAGATCTGAGTCACGAGGAAACATGTTGGTTCCAGCACCAGACGGGTTCTGGTGGCACCCGGACCCGCCTGCTCTGAAACCTGAAACGATCCGCCTGCCGGAGGTTTCAGACGTCGTTTCCTCGTGACGTCACACCGTGGAGTCCTGGATGTCTTCCTCCACGTCTGCACCGATTTTCTGAAAACATTTTAAATCCGTCTTCGTAGTGGTAACCATGGCAACATTTAAAGGTTGAAGAGGCTAAACGTAGTTAGACAGGAATGGGGGGTCGTTCGCTGTCATCTGTCTTCTGCGGTATGGAAAGCCGATTCGGGTGTGCGTCAAAATGTCCTCGAAAGGCTCGCGACATGAAAATGCCACAATGCACCCAGCTGGCCGGATCCGGCCTCCACGTGTGGTTCTGGTCCCGAAGAGCCAAACCGCTGATGGTGCGGCGCGTCTCCTCCAACAACAGCAAAAGGTTCCTTTAAGACGGAACGCCGCACCTTTAAATTCAGCTGATCGGAGGTTTAGCAAAGGATTGTGGGAAACCAATCGCGCATGTTGACATCTTTCAGAAGTACGGAAAGCCAGAAGGATCATCCTCATGACATCATCGTCACCTAGGATGATATCATAATCTGAACCACGACTTTATTTCTGACGTCCTTTTCTTCAGAAAACGACGCTCATTTGTGAGTTTTTCTCATCTTGATTCAGATTAATAATCGGAACCTTCAGATTATTACATCGGAATCTGGAGCTGAATCTTCAGAATAGGACTTGGAAATAAAGTTGTTGAGTTTATTGACGAGACGATGAAGCTCACTGATTGGTTAGCATTGGTAGGTTTTACGCTACTTCCTGTTAGTCACGTTGAATTTAACTGTTGAGTTTTTTTTGTTACCTCACGATAAACTCATTTTATCGGTAGTCTGTAGTAGGACATCTTTTGAGTTATGGCCACTCTGGGCTTCCGTAGATTTCGCAGGCTTGTAGCTGAAATTTGAACCTTCTGGCTTATCGTACCCAAAGTTTTTATGTCCAGACAGATAAATGTATCCAGGATCTGAAGACGGACTTAAAACTGCTTTTGACCGTTCTGGCTGGCGGCGTGGAGCAGGTGGTCGGGCGGCTGTTGACTGATGGACGTGTTTGTCTCTGCAGGACGACTGAAGCTGACGGCCTGAGAGACGGCGGGACGTCCAGGTGCGACTCTGGGGTGCCGGCCAGCACCCCGAGCCCAACCCCCTGACCCAGGACACCACCTGCCCCCCCTCCACCTGCACTCGGCTGGTGCTGATGAGAACTTTCTGAACTTTTTGTAGCAGCTTTGGATCAAAGTCGCCCACAACTGAGTACACGCTCCCCAGTACTCCCAGTATTGCTGTTTATTTGTAAAGCTGCACTTTAAACCAGTTGAATCTGGATTTTCTTTATTTCTACTAAATTCTTCGTTTCGACTGCAGATGAAAAACATGAATCTTTCTGTTGAATTGATCCTGTTTCTTCTTCTATGGTTTCTGGAGCTCGTCTCCTCTGTCCCCTTTCGTCCAATCAGGGTGGTCCGCCGAGCCGTCCGGCAGGATGTGGAGTTCTTCTTCTGTGTCGGATGACCTTGAAACCAAGACGTGCTCAGATCCGAAGGCCTCAGAGCCGAGGTGTAGCTGTAAACTCCAAGCTGCCGTTAGCCGTACTGAAGCTCCGTCTGCTGCTTCGGGTTTCTACACTTTGTGTTTTTTGTATTTCCTTTTTAATAAACGCTCCAGGAAGATCTCCCACTCCGAAGTCATGGTGGATCATTTAGACGTTTGATGAGAACCATCCTGTAATGCCGTTTTGTGCCACTAGTCTGTCCTCCAGCCGTCAGACGGACGATGTTTTGGCCCGGAGACATTAAAACGTCAGACAATAACGTCGGCGCTACATTTAGCGATTATTTCCAGACCGCTCCAACAACGACTGAAAGAAAAGGGGACTCACGTTCAGTCGCTTCTTCTGGTGAAATCAGACTTCGTGACGGACACCGTAGGTTGGTCTCCGTTAGCAGCAGCATAAGCCCCGCCCCCAGCATGCAGATGAAAACAACGTATTTCCATCTGGCCAGAAATTTTTCCCATTTCTGTTTTACTCTTGAATTAAATGAATTTTCTAGACATTAATTCAGTCATCCACCAAAACCATTTATAGAAGCTGCTTTTTAGGGAATGTGGCGAGATTAATGACGTCCGACCTGCAGGATGGTCATAAACACTTTTAGCAGTCGTTTAATAAAAAAAACTCTTCTGACAAACAACTTTATTTAAATAAATGCACATTTAGCAGAAGTAGAAAAGTCTAATGAAGGCGTTCAGTATGAACTATGATCACCATCAGTCTGTGCTGATAAGCTCCTCCCACAACCGGCCGCTGTGATCCGATTGGTTTATGAATCCAGCTCCGTGGAGACGGATCCATTTCCTCCTCGTCGGGGAAAAACGGCATCCAGGAACGCCATGACAACGGAAACCCTTTTCAGCAGTGTGACATCACGTTGCCAGGTCAGAGGACGTCTTCCAGCGGCGCCAGGAGCAGCTGCAGCTCCTTGAAGGCGCTGCCATGGCGACCCACCTGCACGCCCTTGTTCTTCACCATGTTGCTGAGGTTCTTCAGGTGTTTGCAGCACTCCCTGCATTTCTGGTGTCTGCAGAGGTCAAAGGTCAGAAACAATGATGCAACTACGTTACTGGGCGGGGCTTTGAAACGGGTCGGAACCAGGTTCTGCCAACTCACCGCTCCTCCCGGCTGATGTCAACCCCGACAGACGGCGAGGCTTTCAGCGTTTCCGAGATCAGCGTCCAGAAATGCTTCATGATGACCTTCAGAGACGTGGATCCAGTCTGCATGTAGCTGGAGACAGAGAGACGAGCTGACTGGGTCGGGTCAGAACCAGGAGGGAAACAGATCCAGTAAAGTGGATCTGGAGGTGTTACTGCCCCCTGTTGGTGAAGATGTGTACTGTAGCTTTAAAACCCCGAGGTTGTTTACAAACAGGCTGTACAGTAAACAAAAGGTCAGAAACGGGTTTAAACCGGTGAGTTCTGGAGATCCGATGGGGAGTGGTTCTGGACCGGTTGGTGAGGAAACCAGAGAATCGGTCCAGATGAGACGTGGGGTCAAAGGTCACACTCGGGTCAGCAGCGTGAAGATGCAGAAAAAAACCAGTCGGCGGTTTTTCTGATCCAGTGGCGTGTCGCGGTCAGAAACCGGACCAGTCCGGTTCTACATGGTTCTGCTCCGGTCTCACCTCTCATATTTACTCTGCAGCAGCTTCTCGATCTGAGGCAGGATGGTGGTACACAGGTCCAGTTTCCACAAGGCCCTGAAACGGCAGGAACATCAGAACCAGTCTGCAGGGAAGCTGTACCAGAACCAGAACGTGGAAAGAAGCTTAAAAACAACAAACAGTGAAAATAAAACCAGAAATTAATGATCAATAAACACAAAACATTTTAGCGTTACCATGGAAACTCCGGGTCCCAGGCCCGGTTTCTACTGAATCAGGTTCTGGTTCTGGTTTCTGGTGAAGTGGGGAGTCTCAGGTGAACAGAAGTAAAAAAAAAAAGTCCAAACTGGAGGTTTGAACCGGGTCATGACTGGAAGCAGTTTGACTTCAGAGGTGTGTGTGTGTGTGTACATCTTACGGCTGCATGTTAATGATGTTCAGGATGTCCACCACGATAGACAGGTCCTTCATGGAGACGGCGGTGTCCAGAGCGCTCTGCAGAAACAGACTCGGTGTTTTAAAACGATAACAGAGAAAGCAGGAAGGATGAGATCATGTGACCACGTGACATCACCGTCACCTTGATGTCCTCGCAGACCCACACGCCTCTGACTGTCTGCAGCGTCTTGTTGCGACTGCTCAGCATCACGCACATGGTGTCGTGACCCTTCTTGATCTGGGACAGCGCCTCGTCGTCGCTCAAGGCAGCGGCTCGGTGATTAGCTGATGACTGAGCAGAGGTCACGTGATCAACAGCTGGGTCACATGACCTCAGAAGGTCCATACAGAGCTGCAGCCTGAACCCACCGGCAGGAAGTCGGCCACGTTGAGTCCGATGGGCTCGTTCCCGGTGCTCAGGATGATCCGGGGCTGCATTCTGGATTTGATTGAGGTTGCCTGACTGGGAGGGGGGGGCTGTGAGGTGGCGGGGGGGTTGGAGGCGACGGAGCAGATGGGGGGTGGATGCTTGGCGTAGGAGACGACAGTCGGCTCCACCCTCTGGACTGGAGTGGAAGAAGCAACTGGAGGAGACTGCAACAGAAACCGCATTCAGATCTAACTTCACTGAACCGGCAGCCGCGGCAGGCCGATGCCGCCGCTGCATGTCGCCGCCGCATGTCGCCGCCGCAGGACGACGACGCATGTCGCCGCCGCAGCCCGACGCCGCATGTCGCCGCCGCAGCCCGACGCCGCATGTCGACGCCGCAGGACGACGACGCATGTCGACGCCGCAGGACGACGACGCATGTCGCCGCCGCAGCCCGACGCCACATGTCGACGCCGCATGTCGACGACGCAGGACGCCGCCGCATGTCGCCGCCGCAGCCCGACGCCGCATGTCGCCGCCGCAGCCCGACGCCGCATGTCGACGCCGCAGGACGACGACGCATGTCGCCGCCGCAGCCCGACGCCACATGTCGACGCCGCATGTCGACGACGCAGGACGCCGCCGCATGTCGCCGCCGCAGGCCGACGCCAGGCCTACCGTAGGCAGACATCAGAACTACCGTACGCAGGTTTAGGTCATACTATATGCAGATATAAGAACAATCAATTGCAAACAGAAACAGATTTTATGGTTCTATGTTTAGGATTGAGATCTGACTCATCAGTTCCATCAAGCTGCTCATTTTGTTCTGAATGAAGCCCGATCATGAAGACGCTGCATTCACTGACCTGCTGCTTGTCAGGAAAAAGAGAAACCAGGTCCTTCAGCTCCCGCCCCATGGCCACAATGCTCTCTGAAAGGTTAAACAGATGTAGCTGTGCTGGTTAACATACTTTAGCCAGGTAATCTGATTACTCACCATCTTCAGGAGGCGCTGGAAATGGTTCTGATATTCTGGGAGGAGTTCGAGCTGTGGGACACCAGAACCAGAACCTAAAGTTAACATGAACGACACCGGAGCAGCTCCACCTGCTCAGACGCTGCCTTTTCTACGTGTGTGAAAGTGTCCTGGTCCACCTACAGATGGCATTCTTGGGCTGGAAGATCTCCTTGTAGTCCTCTGCATTGTGTATTTCCGCCGACGACAGCTTCTCGTCTGCCTCGTCCTCACTGGGGCTCCGCCTCTCACCCTCAGGGCTCCGCCTCTCAGCCTCCGACCGCTGCTTCACCCTGATGACGTCACATGGGACGAGTTTAAGAAACACGTAGGGAGCATGACAAAAGCCTGACGAAAGCGTGATATAAGTATAACGGAAGCATGATTTAAGCGGGACAAAAGCGTGAGATAAGTGTCACGGAAGAGTGATCTAAGAGCGACGAAAGCGTGATATAAGCGTGATGGAAGCATGATCTACGTGTGATATTAAGTGTGATGGAGGAGGGACGCACGTTGAATGGAAGCGTGATATTAGAGTGATATAAACGTGACAAAAGCGCGATCTAAGAGTGACGAGAGCGTAATATAAGCAAGATGGAAGCGTGGTCTGCGCGTGATATCAACTGTGATGGAGGAGGGATGCACATGGTATGGAACCATGATATTGGAGTGATAAGCATGACAAAAGCGTGATATAAGCTTGATATAAAGTGTAATGGAGGTGGAATGCACGTGGAATGGAAGCCGGATATCTGTGATCTAAGCGTGACGAAAGTTTTGATGGAAGCGTGATATAAGCGTGATGGAAGCGTGATATAAGCATGATGGAAGCATGATGGAAGCGTGATATAAGCGTGATGGAAGCGTAATATAAGCGTGATATAAGCGTGATGTAAGCATGATATAAGCATGATGGAAGCATGATATAAGCGTGATGGAAGCATGATATAAGCGTGATGGAAGCGTGACAAAAGCGTGATAAGCTTGATATTAAGTGTGATGGAGGTGGAATGCACGTGGAATGGAAGCCGGATATTAGTGTTTAGTGTGATCTAAGCGTGACGAAAGTTTGATGGAAGCTTGATATAAGCATGATGGAAGCGTGATATAAGTGTGATGGAAGCGTCATATAAGCATGATGGAAGCGTGATGGAAGCGTCATATAAGCATGATGAAAGCGTGATGGAAGCGTCATATAAGCATGGTGGAAGCATGATATAAGCATGATATAAGTGTGATATAAGCATGATGGAAGCGTGATAGAAGCATGATATAAGCGTGATGGAAGCGTGACAAAAGCGTGATAAGCTTGATATTAAGTGTGATGTAGGTGGAATGCACGTGGAATGGAAGCCGGATATTAGTGTTTAGTGTGATATAAGCGTGACGAAAGTTTGATGGAAGCTTGATATAAGCATGATGGAAGTGTGATGGAAGCGTCATATAAGCATGATGGAAGCGTGATGGAAGCGTCATATAAGCATGATGAAAGCGTGATGGAAGCGTCATATAAGCATGGTGGAAGCATGATATAAGCGTGATATAAGCATGATGGAAGCGTGATGGAAGCATGATATAAGCGTGATGGAAGCGTGACAAAAGCGTGATAAGCTTGATATTAAGTGTGATGTAGGTGGAATGCACGTGGAATGGAAGCCGGATATTAGTGGGATCGAAGCGTGACGAAGGTTTGATGGAAGCGTGACCTAAGCATGATGGAAGCGTCATGTAAGCGTGATGGAAGCGTGATGTAAGTGTGATCTAAGCGTGACAAATGTTTGATGTAAGCGTGATATAAGCATGATGGAAGCATGTTGGAAGCGTGATGGAAGCGTGATGGAAGCGTGATGGAAGCATGATGCAAGCGTGATATAGGCGTGACATAAGCGTGATGGAAGCGTGATCGAAGCATGACAAAAGCGTGATATAAGCTTGATATTAAATGTGATGGAGGTGGAATGCACGTGGAATGGAAGCCGGATATTAGTGTGATCGAAGTGTGACGAAAGTTTGATGGAAGCGTGACCTAAGCATGATGGAAGCGTCATGTAAGCGTGATAAAAGCATGATGGAAGCGTGATGTAAGCATGATGGAAGCATAATGGAAGCGTGATGGAAGCGTGATATAAGCATGATATAAGCATGATGGAAGCATGACGGAAGCATGATATAAGCGTGATGGAAGCATGATATAAGCGTGATGGAAGCGTGACAAAAGCGTGATAAGCTTGATATTGAGTGTGATGGAGGTGGAATGCACGTGGAATGGAAGCCGGATATTAGTGTTTAGTGTGATCTAAGCGTGACGAAAGTTTGATGGAAGCGTGACATAAGCATGATAGAAGCGTCATTGAAGGCGTGATATAAGTGTGATGGAAGCGTCATATAAGCATGATGGAAGCGTGATGGAAGCATGATGGAGGCGTGACGGAAGCATGATGGAAGCGTGATATAAGCGTAATGGAAGCGTCATATAAGCATGATGGAAGCGTGATGGAAGCGTCATATAAGCGTGATGGAAGCGTCATAAGCGTGATGGAAGCGCCATATAAGCATGATGGAAGCGTGATGGAAGCGCCATATAAGCGTGATGGAAGCGTCATAAGCGTGATGGAAGCGCCATATAAGCGTGATGGAAGCGTCATAAGCGTGATGGAAGCGCCATATAAGCGTGATGGAAGCGTCATATAAGCATGATGGAAGCGTGATGGAAGCATGATGGAAGCATGATGTAAGTGTGATGTAAGCGTGATGGAAGCGTGATGTAAGTGTGATCTAAGCGTGACGAAAGTTTGATGTAAGCGTGATATAAGCATGATGAAAGCGTGATATAAGCGTGATGTAAGCATGATATAAGCAAGATGGAAGCGTGATATAAGCATGATGGAAGCGTGATGTATGCGTGATATAAGCATGATGGAAGCGTGATGGAAGCGTAATGGAAGCATGATATAAGCGTCATATAAGCATGTTGGAAGCGTGATGGAAGCGTGATGGAAGCATGATGGAAGCGTGATGGAAGCGTAATGGAAGCATGATATAAGCGTGATATAAGCGTGTTGGAAGCGTGATAGAAGCCTGATGGAAGCACGATGTCAGCGTGATGGAAGTGTGACGGAAGCGTGACAAAAGCGTCACATAAGCTTGATATTAAGTGTGATGGAGGTGGAATGCATGTGGAATGGAAGCCGGATGTTAGTGTGATCTAAGCGTGACGAAAGCGTGATGGAAGTGTGATATAAGCATGATGGAAGCGTGATATAAGCGTGACGGAAGCGTGATGGAAGTGTGATGGAAGCATCATGGAAGCGCGATATAAGCGTGATGGAAGCGTGATGGAAGCGCCATGGAAGCGTCATGGAAGCGTCATGGAAGCGCCATGGAAGCGTGATGGAAGCACCATGGAAGCGTCATGGAAGCGTCATGGAAGCGTGATGGAAGCGTGATGAAAGCGTCATGGAAGCGCCATGGAAGCGCCATGGAAGCGCCATGGAAGCGCCATGGAAGCGTCATGGAAGCGTCATGGAAGCGCCATGGAAGCGCCATGGAAGCGTGATGGAAGCACCATGGAAGCGTCATGGAAGCACCATGGAAGCGTCATGGAAGCACCATGGAAGCGCCATGGAAGCGCCATGGAAGCGTCATGGAAGCGTCATGGAAGCACCATGGAAGCACCATGGAAGCGCCATGGAAGCACCATGGAAGCGCCATGGAAGCGCCATGGCAGCACCATGGCAGCGCCATGGAAGCGTCATGGAAGCACCATGGAAGCGCCATGGAAGCGCGATGGAAGCGTCATGGAAGCGCCATGGAAGCGCCATGGAAGCGCCATGGAAGCGTCATGGAAGCGTCATGGAAGCACCATGGAAGCGCCATGGAAGCGCCATGGAAGCACCATGGAAGCGCCATGGAAGCGCCATGGAAGCATCATGGAAGCATCATGGAAGCACCATGGAAGCGTCATGGAAGCACCATGGAAGCGCCATGGAAGCGCCATGGAAGCACCATGGAAGCGCCATGGAAGCGCCATGGAAGCATCATGGAAGCGCCATGGAAGCGTCATGGAAGCGTCATGGAAGCATCATGGAAGCGCCATGGAAGCACCATGGAAGCGCCATGGAAGCGCAATGGAAGCATCATGGAAGCATCATGGAAGCACCATGGAAGCGCCATGGAAGCATCATGGAAGCATCATGGAAGCATCATGGAAGCGCCATGGAAGCGCCATGGAAGCGTCATGGAAGCGTCATGGAAGCACCATGGAAGCACCATGGAAGCGCCATGGAAGCGTCATGGAAGCATCATGGAAGCATCATGGAAGCGCCATGGAAGCGCCATGGAAGCGTCATGGAAGCACCATGGAAGCGTCATGGAAGCGCCATGGAAGCGTCATGGAAGCATCATGGAAGCGTGATGGAAGCATGATGGAAGCATGATGGAAGCATGATGGAAGCGTGATGGAAGCGTAATGGAAGCATGATATAAGCGTGATATAAGCGTGTTGGAAGCGTGATAGAAGCCTGATGGAAGCACGATGTCAGCGTGATGGAAGTGTGACGGAAGCGTGACAAAAGCGTCACATAAGCTTGATATTAAGTGTGATGGAGGTGGAATGCATGTGGAATGGAAGCCGGATGTTAGTGTGATCTAAGCGTGACGAAAGCGTGATGGAAGTGTGATATAAGCATGATGGAAGCGTGATATAAGCGTGACGGAAGCGTGATGGAAGTGTGATGGAAGCATCATGGAAGCGCGATATAAGCGTGATGGAAGCGTGATGGAAGCGCCATGGAAGCGTCATGGAAGCGTGATGGAAGCACCATGGAAGCGTCATGGAAGCGTCATGGAAGCGTGATGGAAGCGTCATGGAAGCGTGATGGAAGCGTCATGGAAGCACCATGGAAGCGCCATGGAAGCGTCATGGAAGCGCCATGGAAGCGCCATGGAAGCGCCATGGAAGCGCCATGGAAGCGTCATGGAAGCACCATGGAAGCGCCATGGAAGCGTGATGGAAGCACCATGGAAGCGTCATGGAAGCACCATGGAAGCGCCATGGAAGCGTCATGGAAGCACCATGGAAGCGCCATGGAAGCGTCATGGAAGCGTCATGGAAGCACCATGGAAGCGCCATGGAAGCACCATGGAAGCGCCATGGAAGCGCCATGGCAGCGCCATGGAAGCACCATGGCAGCGCCATGGAAGCGTCATGGAAGCACCATGGAAGCGCCATGGAAGCGCCATGGAAGCGTCATGGAAGCGTCATGGAAGCGCCATGGAAGCGCGATGGAAGCGTCATGGAAGCGTCATGGAAGCACCATGGAAGCGCCATGGAAGCGCCATGGAAGCGTCATGGAAGCACCATGGAAGCGCCATGGAAGCGCCATGGAAGCGCCATGGAAGCATCATGGAAGCGCCATGGAAGCACCATGGAAGCGCCATGGAAGCATCATGGAAGCACCATGGAAGCGCCATGGAAGCATCATGGAAGCATCATGGAAGCATCATGGAAGCGCCATGGAAGCGCCATGGAAGCGCCATGGAAGCGTCATGGAAGCACCATGGAAGCACCATGGAAGCGCCATGGAAGCGTCATGGAAGCATCATGGAAGCATCATGGAAGCGCCATGGAAGCGCCATGGAAGCGTCATGGAAGCACCATGGAAGCGTCATGGAAGCGCCATGGAAGCGTCATGGAAGCACCATGGAAGCGCCATGGAAGCGCCATGGAAGCGTCATGGAAGCACCATGGAAGCGCCATGGAAGCGTCATGGAAGCGTCATGGAAGCACCATGGAAGCGCCATGGAAGCGCCATGGAAGCACCATGGAAGCGCCATGGAAGCGCCATGGAAGCATCATGGAAGCATCATGGAAGCACCATGGAAGCGTCATGGAAGCACCATGGAAGCGCCATGGAAGCGCCATGGAAGCACCATGGAAGCACCATGGAAGCGCCATGGAAGCATCATGGAAGCGCCATGGAAGCGTCATGGAAGCGTCATGGAAGCATCATGGAAGCGCCATGGAAGCACCATGGAAGCGCCATGGAAGCGCAATGGAAGCATCATGGAAGCATCATGGAAGCACCATGGAAGCGCCATGGAAGCATCATGGAAGCATCATGGAAGCATCATGGAAGCGCCATGGAAGCGTCATGGAAGCGTCATGGAAGCACCATGGAAGCACCATGGAAGCGCCATGGAAGCGTCATGGAAGCATCATGGAAGCATCATGGAAGCGCCATGGAAGCGCCATGGAAGCGTCATGGAAGCACCATGGAAGCGTCATGGAAGCGCCATGGAAGCGTCATGGAAGCATCATGGAAGCGTGATGGAAGCATGATGGAAGCATGATGGAAGCATGATGGAAGCGTGATGGAAGCGTAATGGAAGCATGATATAAGCGTGATATAAGCGTGTTGGAAGCGTGATAGAAGCCTGATGGAAGCACGATGTCAGCGTGATGGAAGTGTGACGGAAGCGTGACAAAAGCGTCACATAAGCTTGATATTAAGTGTGATGGAGGTGGAATGCATGTGGAATGGAAGCCGGATGTTAGTGTGATCTAAGCGTGACGAAAGCGTGATGGAAGTGTGATATAAGCATGATGGAAGCGTGATATAAGCGTGACGGAAGCGTGATGGAAGTGTGATGGAAGCATCATGGAAGCGCGATATAAGCGTGATGGAAGCGTGATGGAAGCGCCATGGAAGCGTCATGGAAGCGTGATGGAAGCACCATGGAAGCGTCATGGAAGCGTCATGGAAGCGTGATGGAAGCGTCATGGAAGCGTGATGGAAGCGTCATGGAAGCACCATGGAAGCGCCATGGAAGCGTCATGGAAGCGCCATGGAAGCGCCATGGAAGCGCCATGGAAGCGCCATGGAAGCGTCATGGAAGCACCATGGAAGCGCCATGGAAGCGTGATGGAAGCACCATGGAAGCGTCATGGAAGCACCATGGAAGCGCCATGGAAGCGTCATGGAAGCACCATGGAAGCGCCATGGAAGCGTCATGGAAGCGTCATGGAAGCACCATGGAAGCGCCATGGAAGCGCCATGGAAGCGCCATGGCAGCGCCATGGAAGCACCATGGCAGCGCCATGGAAGCGTCATGGAAGCACCATGGAAGCGCCATGGAAGCGCCATGGAAGCGTCATGGAAGCGTCATGGAAGCGCCATGGAAGCGCGATGGAAGCGTCATGGAAGCGTCATGGAAGCACCATGGAAGCGCCATGGAAGCGCCATGGAAGCGTCATGGAAGCGTCATGGAAGCGCCATGGAAGCGCCATGGAAGCGCCATGGAAGCATCATGGAAGCGCCATGGAAGCACCATGGAAGCGCCATGGAAGCATCATGGAAGCATCATGGAAGCACCATGGAAGCGCCATGGAAGCATCATGGAAGCATCATGGAAGCATCATGGAAGCGCCATGGAAGCGCCATGGAAGCGCCATGGAAGCGTCATGGAAGCACCATGGAAGCACCATGGAAGCGCCATGGAAGCACCATGGAAGCGCCATGGAAGCATCATGGAAGCGCCATGGAAGCGCCATGGAAGCGTCATGGAAGCACCATGGAAGCGTCATGGAAGCGCCATGGAAGCGTCATGGAAGCACCATGGAAGCGCCATGGAAGCGCCATGGAAGCGTCATGGAAGCACCATGGAAGCGCCATGGAAGCGTCATGGAAGCACCATGGAAGCGCCATGGAAGCGCCATGGAAGCGCCATGGAAGCGCCATGGAAGCATCATGGAAGCATCATGGAAGCACCATGGAAGCGCCATGGAAGCGTCATGGAAGCATCATGGAAGCATCATGGAAGCGTCATGGAAGCATCATGGAAGCATCATGGAAGCGCCATGGAAGCGCCATGGAAGCACCATGGAAGCGCCATGGAAGCGCCATGGAAGCGCCATGGAAGCATCATGGAAGCATCATGGAAGCACCATGGAAGCGCCATGGAAGCGTCATGGAAGCATCATGGAAGCGCCATGGAAGCACCATGGAAGCACCATGGAAGCGCCATGGAAGCATCATGGAAGCATCATGGAAGCATCATGGAAGCACCATGGAAGCGCCATGGAAGCGTCATGGAAGCGTCATGGAAGCATCATGGAAGCATCATGGAAGCGCCATGGAAGCGCCATGGAAGCGTCATGGAAGCACCATGGAAGCGCCATGGAAGCGTGATGGAAGCACCATGGAAGCGTCATGGAAGCGTCATGGAAGCATCATGGAAGCGTCATGGAAGTGTGATGGAAGTGTGATATAAGCGTGATATAAGCGTGATGGAAGCATCATGGAAGCGTCATGGAAGTGTGATGGAAGCGTGATGGAAGCACCATGGAAGCGTGATGGAAGCGTGATGGAAGCACCATGGAAGCGTGATGGAAGCGTGATGGAAGCGTGATGGAAGCATCATGGAAGCGTCATGGAAGTGTGATGGAAGCACCATGGAAGCGTCATGGAAGCGTGATGGAAGCGTCATGGAAGCATCATGGAAGCGTCATGGAAGTGTGATGGAAGTGTGATATAAGCGTGATATAAGCGTGATGGAAGCGTGATGGAAGCGTGAGAGGTGCGGTACCTTTGTGAGCTGCAGCTGGTGTTCGGTCTCTCGTAGTTCCGGCGCAGAGCGGCTCCTCTGGGATCTCTGGGCTCTGAGAACGGGCTGTTGTCCTGGACGATTCCCTGGATGGCGGCGCTGTTACTCTTCTTCACCCTCTTTAGGTCGACCACGTAGGACGAGACGCTGGACAGCTGGTGAGACACACCGATCTGACGATGTGGAAACAGTGAGAATGTGATGAAGGTCAAGCTGAAAGGGAAGTGATGGTGGGCGGAGCTACAAACCAGCTGATGGCTGCAGACGGACAGATCTGACACCTTCCCCCATCCAACCGGGACCACGTCGAAGCAGCGGTCTGGTTCCCACCCGAAGACCCGCAGAGAGTCGGTGGCACCGCTGAACAGACAGGATCCATCTGGACTGAACAGGAGGCACCTGGAGGGACACAGACCTACGTCAAGACCAGGGTACCGAGACCAGAGACCAGGGTACCGAGACCAGGGTCCAGAGACCAGAGACCAGGGTACCGAGACCAGGGTCCAGAGACCAGGGTACCGAGGCCAGAGACCAGGGTGCCGAGACCAGAGACCAGGGTGCCGAGACCAGAGACCAGGGTACAGAGACCAGAGACCAGGGTACCGAGACCAGGGTCCAGAGACCAGAGACCAGGGTACCGAGACCAGGGTCCAGAGACCAGGGTACCGAGACCAGAGACCAGGGTACCGAGACCAGAGACCAGGGTGCCGAGACCAGAGACCAGGGTACAGAGACCAGAGACCAGGGTGCCGAGACAGGAGACCAGGGTACAGAGACCAGAGACCAGGGTACAGAGACCAGAGACCAGGGTGCCGAGACCAGGGTCCCGAGACCAGAGACCAGGGTACGGAGACCAAGGTACCGAGACCAGAGGCCAAGGTACCGAGACCAGAGACCAGGGTACCGAGACCAGAGACCAGGGTACCGAGACCAGAGGCCAAGGTCCGAGACCAGAGACCAGGGTACGGAGACCAGAGACCAGGGTTCAGAGACCAGGGACCAGGGTACAGAGACCAGGGACCAGAGACCAGGGTCCCGAGACCAGAGACCAGGGTTCAGAGACCAGGGACCAGGGTACAGAGACCAGGGACCAGAGACCAGGGTCCCGAGACCAGAGACCAGGGTTCAGAGACCAGGGACCAGGGTACAGAGACCAGGGACCAGAGACCAGGGTCCCGAGACCAGAGACCAGGGTTCAGAGACCAGGGACCAGGGTACAGAGACCAGGGACCAGAGACCAGGGTCCCGAGACCAGAGACCAGGGTTCAGAGACCAGGGACCAGGGTACAGAGACCAGGGACCAGAGACCAGGGTCCCGAGACCAGAGACCAGGGTACAGAGACCAGAGACCAGGTTACCGAGACCAGAGACCAGGGTTCAAAGACCAAGGTACCGAGACCAGAGACCGGGGAACAGGGAACAGAGACTGGGGAACAGGGAACAGAGACCGGGGAACAGGGAACAGAGACCGGGGAACAGGGAACAGAGACTGGGGAACAGGGAACAGAGACCGGGGAACAGGGAACAGAGACCGGGGTACCGAGACCAGGGTACAGAGACCAGAGACCATGGGCTGGTAGCATCATGTCCGACCTGACAGCAGATGCATCTCCCTCCAACGAGCCGATCATTGTAAACTTCTCCAGATCCCAGAGCTTGATGCTCCTGCAGAGAAACATTAAAATGTTTCAGAGTAAACCAGGACAAAGCTGCAGGTTCAAACTGAGAAATAAAAACGACACATCAAAGTTTCTGAACTCAAAATGATTTGTTTTTGGGCTCAGACTTTCCAATATTCTAATAGTCGTTAAATCGTAAAGCGAATAGTTAATCATATGCGGGTGGAAAAAAAGTTGCCTTAAGCTTCCGCATGGAGGCTGCACAGTATTGATGATACAAAGTTTTTAAAGGCTAATGTGAATTTAATCACTATCTACATAAAAAGACAGCTGTGACAAAATTGCAGATCCCTTACTGTGTGTGTGATTAGTTCTCTGGCATTATCCATAGTATATAGTACGTTTGTGTGAAATGTACATTCCTAATTTCTTTTATTAAATTTGACTCATCATTTAGTTTTATTTCTTGCTTCATCAACACAAATTATCTGCTGCAGAGTGATGTCATCATCATGATGTCATCAGGACAGCGGGACGAGCAGAGAGCCGGTCAACACCTGCAGCAGGTAACCCTCGAATCACCTTCAGGTCGCGCTGGCGTACCTGTCGGAACTGCCGGATGCCAGCAGGTACTCGTTGGGATGGAACTGGACAATGTTGACGGCTGCTGTGTGGGATCTGAACTCTGTGATGGTTTTCCCCTGAGCCAGGTCCCACAGCTGGAGGAGACAAGAGACACCTGAGGACAAACTCGTCCAACATGTGGCGACATCATGTGTTGGACCAGTGTCTACCTTCACCGTGCAGTCGTCGCTCGCCGAGGCCAACCACTTCCCGTCTGGACTGAAGGCGAGACTCCTCACCGCCTGGGAGTGACCCTGGAGACGGAGTGGGACACGTTGGTCAGTGGTGACAGACGTTAGGACACATACATTGGTAGAGAAACGAGACGTGTTGGAAGACATTGGGGAATGTCAGGAAACATTTGGGAAATGTTGAGTAACGTAACAAAAAATGAAAAAATAAATATTACAAACATTTTTGTTTTCTTTTAATTATTTATTTTCTAAAACCTTAATTTAGGTTTTTTAATTGACGACATGGAGATCTCTGACCACACAAGAAGTCACGGCATCAGTAATGGATGGATGGATGGATGGATGGGTGATGGTGGATGGATGGATGGATGGGTGGATGGATGGGTGATGGGTTAATGGATGGATGGATGGATGGATGGGTGATGGGTTAATGGATGGATGGATGGATGGGTGGGTGATGGTGGATGGATGGATGGATGGGTGATGGGTTAAT
Source organism: Telmatherina bonti (assembly GCF_933228915.1). Classification (NCBI taxonomy): domain Eukaryota; kingdom Metazoa; phylum Chordata; class Actinopteri; order Atheriniformes; family Telmatherinidae; genus Telmatherina; species Telmatherina bonti. Next base: position 43,663,878 of record NC_136619.1, read on the forward strand.
GGATGGATGGATGGATGGATGGATGGATGGGTGATGGGTTAATGGATGGATGGATGGATGGATGGGTGGGTGATGGATGGATGGGTGGGTGATGGTGGATGGATGGGTGGATGGATGGGTGATGGTGGATGCATGGATGGATGGATGGGTGGGTGATGGTGGATGGATGGATGGATGGATGGGTGATGGTGGATGGATGGATGGATGGATGGATGGATGGGTGGGTGATGGTGGATGGATGGATGGATGGATGGATGGGTGGGTGATGGATGGATGGGTGGATGGATGGGTGATGGTGGATGGATGGATGGATGGATGGATGGATGGGTGGGTGATGGTGGATGGATGGATGGATGGGTGATGGGTTAATGGATGGATGGATGATGGGTTAATGGATGGATGGATGGATGGGTGATGGTGGATGGATGGATGGATGGGTGATGGTGGATGGATGGATGGGTTAATGGATGAATGGATGGATGGGTGATGGGTTAATGGATGGATGGATGGATGGGTGATGGGTTAATGGATGGATGGATGGATGGATGGATGGGTGATGGGTGGATGGATGGGTGGGTGATGGGTGGATGGATGGATGGATGGGTGATGGGTTAATGGATGGATGGATGGATGGGTGATGGGTTAATGGATGGATGGATGGATGGGTGATGGTGGATGGATGGATGGGTTAATGGATGAATGGATGGATGGGTGATGGGTTAATGGATGGATGGATGGATGGGTGATGGGTTAATGGATGGATGGATGGATGGATGGGTGATGGGTGGATGGATGGGTGGGTGATGGGTGGATGGATGGGTGGGTGATAGGTGGATGGATGGGTGGGTGATGGGTGGATGGATGGATGGATGGATGGATGGATGGATGGGTGATGGTGGATGGATGGATGGGTGATGGGTTAATGGATGGATGGATGGGTGATGGGTGGATGGATGGGTGGATGGATGGATGGGTGGGTGATGGGTGGATGGATGGGTGATGGTGGATGGATGGATGGGTGATGGGTTAATGGATGGATGGATGGATGGGTGATGGATGGATGGGTGGGTGATGGGTGGATGGATGGGTAGATGGGTATTAGATAGGGCTTTTCTTATTCGTTGGTGTCAGTGTTCCATAGCGATTAGATTCCACTACGCAGCAGTTATGTGTTGCATCTCCAGTTTTTTTTTTATTACTGCACATCGCTACTGGTCAATACCAATCACAATCATCTTATTGCCAGAGATCATAAATATGTAAACAATTATATAATTTTGAGCTTCACTGTTGATGTTTATTGTTCTATTTTTAGAAAATGAGGAATATTTCTGTGATTTTCCATTTTCAGAAATAGCTACATAGTCCTACTATTACAACATTTTAAATTTATTAAGTAAATAAAATGTTTTATGTCTTCAGTTTTTCTGAACCCAAACAAGTTTTATGTTCACTTTTATGGTCAGAAAACATTTGTCTGTAAATATTCTAGCCATTTTGTAATTTGACACAGAAAACTGACATGTTTTGGTAAACAGTTGCTGATGGACAAAGTTGTTTTAATCCCTTTTTAATCTGTTCAGTCTAACCACCATCTTCCCAGTAGTATTCTCCATCGACATTAGCCTAAAGCTAACTTATCGGTTTTTATGTGTAACGTCATGTCATTTCACTGAGACAATGAATCCATTTCCAGTAGTATGAAGATCTATTTTCTGTTTGTCTGCTTAGTTTCATAATTTTCTGAAGTAAAAAGTTTCAACACGGATTCAGCCTGGAATCTTTCTTGGGAGATTTATCCATCTGCCAAGCTGTTGCAGCTCGAGCACGCCACACACAATCAAGCAGTGGCAGAATACATACTACAACGCTGCTTCTCATTCAGGCGAGACCCGAAAAACGTTGGTCGATTTGTTGCGACTCCTGTTTTGAAAAGGAGATTCTTAAGGAACCCAGAAATAATCCATAAATATAGACACAGAGAAGCTAAGTTGGTAACATTGGGGGAACTTGGAACTTACATCCTTCGTCGCCTTCTTCACGCGTGCGTCCCGGCTTCACGCGTGCGTCCCGGCTTTACGCATTAAACGTACGTCTTGGCTTTACGCGCACGTCCTCGCTTGGTGAAAAAATCCTGATTTAACATAATGCCTTAACTTTTTTAAAAAGTTCTTATTTTGCAGGATTAGACTTCCTGTGGTCTTGAGGATAGCGAAATAAACACACAGAGTTCTTACCTTGTACCTGAACACATAACCTTTCCTCCGAACGTCCCACAGCTGTCAGAAAACAGAAATTAATTGTTTAATAAGAAAAAGGTAAGAAAATTAAGTGTATGCAGATTGTTTCTCTCACACGCACACCTTGATGCTTGTGTCCATGGAACTGGACGCTAGGAAGTTTCCAAATGGATGGAAGCCCAGACTGGTGATGTTGGCTCTGTGTCCCATCAGAGTTCGTAGAACTGATAAAGAGTCACATGACGAACAGGTGATTTAACTCGTTACACAGGGGTCGTTTGGTGGATGACTGGTCTGCTGGACCACAGAGTCTTACTCTTAGCGGCCTCCAGGTCCCAGACGCGGATAGATCCAGACTGCGATCCGGCTACAACCTGCTCCTCTGACGTGCTGAACTGGACACACTCCACCGGGTTCTTGTGACCTGTTAAACTCTGAAACACACGTTAGAAAGGTCGCTAACGCAGCGTTGGAACCAGATAGGTCGCTAACGCAGCTTTGGGATCAGAGAGGTCGCTAACGCAGCTTTGGGATCAGAGAGGTCGCTAACGCAGCTTTGGGATCAGAGAGGTCGCTAACGCAGCTTTGGGATCAGAGAGGTCGCTAACGCAGCTTTGGGATCAGAGAGGTCGCTAACGCATCTTTGGGATCAGAGAGGTCGCTAACGCAGCTTTGGGATCAGAGAGGTCGCTAACGCAGCTTTGGGATCAGAGAGGTCGCTAACGCATCTTTGGGATCAGAGAGGTCGCTAACGCAGCTTTGGGATCAGAGAGGTCGCTAACGCAGCTTTGGGATCAGAGAGGTCGCTAACGCAGCGTTGGAACCAGATAGGTCGCTAACGCAGCTTTGGGATCAGAGAGGTCGCTAACGCAGCTTTGGGATCAGAGAGGTCGCTAACGCAGCTTTGGGATCAGAGAGGTCGCTAACGCAGCTTTGGGATCAGAGAGGTCGCTAACGCAGCTTTGGGATCAGAGAGGTCGCTAACGCAGCTTTGGGATCAGAGAGGTCGCTAACGCAGCTTTGGGATCAGAGAGGTCGCTAACGCATCTTTGGAATCACAGAGGTCGCTAACGCAGCGTTGGGATTAGAGAGGTCGCTAACGCAGCTTTGGAATTAGAGAGGTCGCTAACACAGCTTTGGAATTAGAGAGGTCGCTAACACAGCGTTGGGATTAGAGAGGTCACTAACGCAGCGTTGGGATTAGAGAGGTCGCTAACGCAGCTTTGGAATCAGAGAGGTCGCTAACGCAGCTTTGGAATCAGAGAGGTCGCTAATGCAGCTTTGGAATCAGAGAGGTCGCTAATGCAGCTTTGGAATCAGAGAGGTCGCTAACACAGCGTTGGGATTAGAGAGGTCGCTAACGCAGCTTTGGAATCAGAGAGGTCGATAACGCAGCTTTGGAATCAGAGAGGTCGATAACGCAGCTTTGGAATCAGAGAGGTCGCTAATGCAGCTTTGGAATCAGAGAAGTCGCTAACCCAGCGTTGGGATCAGAGAAGTCGCTAACGCAGCTTTGGAATCAGAGAGGTCGCTAACGCAGCGTTGGAATCAGAGAGGTCGCTAACGCAGCGTTGGGATTAGAGAGGTCGCTAACACAGCGTTGGGATTAGAGAGGTCGCTAACGCAGCTTTGGAATCAGAGAGGTCGCTAATGCAGCTTTGGAATCAGAGAGGTCGCTAATGCAGCTTTGGAATCAGAGAGGTCGCTAACACAGCGTTGGGATTAGAGAGGTCGCTAACGCAGCGTTGGAATCAGAGAGGTCGCTAACGCAGCTTTGGAATCAGAGAGGTCGATAACGCAGCTTTGGAATCAGAGAGGTCGCTAATGCAGCTTTGGAATCAGAGAAGTCGCTAACCCAGCGTTGGGATCAGAGAAGTCGCTAACCCAGCGTTGGGATTAGAGAGGTCGCTAATGCAGCTTTGGAATCAGAGAGGTCGCTAACGCAGCGTTGGGATTAGAGAGGTCGCTAATGCAGCTTTGGAATCAGAGAGGTCGCTAACGCAGCGTTGGGATTAGAGAGGTCGCTAACACAGCGTTGGGATTAGAGAGGTCGCTAACACAGCGTTGGGATTAGAGAGGTCGCTAACGCAGCTTTGGAATCAGAGAGGTCGCTAACACAGCGTTGGGATTAGAGAGGTCGCTAACGCAGCTTTGGAATCAGAGAGGTCGCTAACGCAGCGTTGTGATTAGAGAGGTCGCTAACACAGCGTTGGGATTAGAGAGGTCGCTAACACAGCGTTGGGATTAGAGAGGTCGCTAACGCAGCTTTGGAATCAGAGAGGTCGCTAACACAGCGTTGGGATTAGAGAGGTCCCTAACGCAGCTTTGGAATCAGAGAGGTCGCTAACGCAGCGTTGGGATTAGAGAGGTCGCTAACGCAGCGTTGGGATTAGAGAGGTCGCTAACGCAGCGTTGGGATTAGAGAGGTCGCTAACACAGCGTTGGGATTAGAGAGGTCGCTAACGCAGCTTTGGAATCAGAGAGGTCGCTAACACAGCGTTGGGATTAGAGAGGTCGCTAACGCAGCTTTGGAATCAGAGAGGTCGCTAACGCAGCGTTGGGATTAGAGAGGTCGCTAACACAGCGTTGGGATTAGAGAGGTCGCTAACACAGCGTTGGGATTAGAGAGGTCGCTAACACAGCGTTGGGATTAGAGAGGTCGCTAACGCAGCGTTGGGATTAGAGAGGTCGCTAACGCAGCTTTGGAATCAGAGAGGTCGCTAACGCAGCGTTGGGATTAGAGAGGTCGCTAACGCAGCGTTGGGATTAGAGAGGTCGCTAACACAGCGTTGGGATTAGAGAGGTCGCTAACACAGCGTTGGGATTAGAGAGGTCGCTAACGCAGCGTTGGGATTAGAGAGGTCGCTAACGCAGCGTTGGGATTAGAGAGGTCGCTAACGCAGCTTTGGCATCAGAGAGGTCGCTAACGCAGCGTTGGGATTAGAGAGGTCGCTAACGCAGCGTTGGGATTAGAGAGGTCGCTAACGCAGGTAGAACACAGTGTAACAATGGTTACAGAGTAAGAATTGATCAGTAATCAGCATGGCTGATAAAATCGGTCGATAGTCAATAAAAAAGCTTTATTAGCAAACGTGCAGCTTGGTCTCGTGCACATCGCCTCTCTCTGACTGAAGCTGCGATTATAAACGTCTGAACACACCAGCCTGTTAGCTACCACACCTCCTCCCTGCTACCACACCTCCTCTCTGCTACCACACCTCCTCTCTGCTACCACACCTCCTCTCTGCTACCACACCTCCTCCCTGCTACCACACCTCCTCCCTGCTACCACACCTCCTCTCTGCTACCACACCTCCTCTCTGCTACCACACCTCCTCCCTGCTACCACACCTCCTCCCTGCTACCACACCTCCTCCTGCTACCACACCTCCTCTCGCTACCACACCTCCTCTCTGCTACCACACCTCCTCTCGCTACCACACCTCCTCTCTGCTACCACACCTCCTCCTGCTACCACACCTCCTCTCGCTACCACACCTCCTCTCTGCTACCACACCTCCTCTCGCTACCACACCTCCTCCTGCTACCACACCTCCTCTCTGCTACCACACCTCCTCTCGCTACCACACCTCCTCTCTGCTACCACACCTCCTCTCTGCTACCACACCTCCTCCTGCTACCACACCTCCTCTCGCTACCACACCTCCTCTCTGCTACCACACCTCCTCTCGCTACCACACCTCCTCTCTGCTACCACACCTCCTCTCGCTACCACACCTCCTCCTGCTACCACACCTCCTCTCGCTACCACACCTCCTCTCTGCTACCACACCTCCTCTCTGCTACCACACCTCCTCTCGCTACCACACCTCCTCTCTGCTACCACACCTCCTCTCGCTACCACACCTCCTCTCTGCTACCACACCTCCTCCTGCTACCACACCTCCTCTCTTCTACCACACCTCCTCTCTGCTACCACACCTCCTCTCTGCTACCACACCTCCTCTCTTCTACCACACCTCCTCCTGCTACCACACCTCCTCTCTGCTACCACACCTCCTCTCTGCTACCACACCTCCTCTCTGCTACCACACCTCCTCTCGCTACCACACCTCCTCCTGCTACCACACCTCCTCTCGCTACCACACCTCCTCTCTTCTACCACACCTCCTCCTGCTACCACACCTCCTCTCGCTACCACACCTCCTCTCTGCTACCACACCTCCTCTCTGCTACCACACCTCCTCTCGCTACCACACCTCCTCTCTGCTACCACACCTCCTCTCGCTACCACACCTCCTCTCTGCTACCACACCTCCTCCTGCTACCACACCTCCTCTCTTCTACCACACCTCCTCTCTGCTACCACACCTCCTCTCTTCTACCACACCTCCTCTCTGCTACCACACCTCCTCCTGCTACCACACCTCCTCTCGCTACCACACCTCCTCTCTGCTACCACACCTCCTCCTGCTACCACACCTCCTCTCTGCTACCACACCTCCTCTCTGCTACCACACCTCCTCTCGCTACCACACCTCCTCCTGCTACCACACCTCCTCTCTGCTACCACACCTCCTCTCGCTACCACACCTCCTCCTGTTACCACACCTCCTCTCGCTACCACACCTCCTGCCAGCTCACCATGATGCAGTTGGCCTTGCTGATGCTCCAGATGTTGATCCGGCAGTCCTCCCCCCCCGTGGCCAGGAGGCGCCCGGAGCTTTTGCCCAGTGCCAGACATGACACGGAGCGGGAGTGGGCCTCGAACTCCTCTGGACAACAGGAGGAGAAACTTCAGCTGGGAGCTCATCACAACAACAACATGTCGGACGGTGTCAGCACTCACGCAGCTGCCATGAGATCTTGGTGGAGCTGGCTGCGGCCATAATGGTCAGACTGGGAGCCAGGAAACATCTACAGTGTGAACCTGCAGGAGAAGGAGGTGCATAGAACTCCGGTTAACACTTCAAAACTTGGATGTGGGTTTTGTGTGACATAGAAATTAAATTAAGATGAATTTATATCAAGTTAGTAGGGCTGTGATGATATACTTTTGTTCCGATTCGATTCGATATTTTGGGTGCCAATTAGATTTTAATTGCGATTCTCAAAATTCTTCAATATTGCTGATTTTCGTAGATTAAAAACCCCAAAAATTTTATAGTAGATTAATTTTACTTTATTGAAAAAAAATTTTTGATTTTTTTAAACAAAAAAATCCAAATTTTCGATTCCATTTTCCCACCCCTACAAGACAGTCTGCTAGACTGGGGCCGCAGGTCAGTTGGGGGGAGGAGGGAGGTATTTGGGATGAAGACTGCTTTCACGCTGCACGTCTCAAACTGGACTTTTAAAAGAACCGTTTCATTTGCTGCGTTTACATGGGAGTTTTAATTCCTGTTTAACTCAGAATAAAAGTTAATTCCGCTTTAAACTGATGAAAAACGACCATGTAAACACTTCATTTCTAACGCAGATTTCTATTCGGAATTCGGAATTATGTAGTTTTTACAAGTTACGACTGAAAAGACGAGAAGCAGGGAGCTAACTTTTGTTTATTTCTGGTATACGACATACGTCACATGGACCCTCTGTCCAATCAGAACCCTTCCCAACCCGCCGCTCTAAAGAGGAATTAAGTGAGGACGTGTTTCATGTAAACCTTCATTAGGAATTATCTTCATGTAAACTCATAGGAGAATACATTAATTCTGAATTATTTATTTCCGGATTAAAAACATCACGTAACCGTAGCCATTCTCCACCAGAGGCATAAAAACATGGATGTGCACCAGGTCCCGGTAGTCTGGTTTTCTATCAGAAATCCTGTTATCCCCACGTCTATGGTTTGCTTTTGTTTACCCCCCATGCAGGTGAAATGCAGGTGAAGAATGTCCGCTGGACCCACAATGCACTTTGTTTTGTAAGTCACTTCCTGTATCTGGTCCATTTGAGACGGACTGAGACCGGAGTTTGTAGGCAGACCAAGTCCTGATCCAAATCACATTTCCCACAAAGGAAGCGGACTTTGAGACTCAGATTGGACTCAAGAAGACCAATGTGTGTCCTAATTTAACCAGCAGGTGTTGTATTAAACATGGTCAGCATGACGAGGTAGTCCTGGTCAGGAAGAGTATCCCAGTATCGTCCCATCCTCTCCCAAATCCTGGAGATTCTCTGTGCTGGTCCTGGGTCTGTGGCTAGAGACCACCATCAGAGGGAAATTACAGGTGGTTTACAGGATTACCTCCACCTTCAGGTCCACAGGAGCTACATCCAGACCAGGTCTACCTGGCAGTAGAGAGGACCAACCAGTAACCATGTTCAACACACTGATTAAAAAGAACAAACTGATTAAAAAGAAGATAAAAAATACATCCAAACTTCTTTTTTTTTTTGTACTACGTTTATGACAGTAGACAGGGATCAGGACCCGAACCAGGTCCAGGTCCAGAACTGCTGGTTCGGACCCAGTACCGCGATTTATCTCGGAGTAAACAGTTTTTCGTGCTGATTTTAGCATCTGATTAACCAGATACATGAACGGATTAACAACAGATTAATTCCAAAGAGAGACTCGTTAGTTTAACTAACTCGTAATTTAACCTGGTAAAGTCATCAGGAACTGATTTTCAACAGCTAAAGTAACAAAATTAAGAACTACCAGCTAGCTAGCAGCCAACTAGCAGACAACTAGCAGCAGGCTCGTAGACAATTAGCAGCAGGCTAGCAGACAGCTAGCAGACAACTAGCAGCCGGCTAGCAGACAACTAGCAGCCGACTAGCAGCAGGCTAGCAGACAACTAGCAGACAGCTAGCAGTCTGCTGGCAGGATGGTTAGCTACGGTTGTTGTAGCAAGACGACTGCAAGCAGGTACTGGGGTTTTCACCTTCATCTGTTGGAGCGATAAACCGCTGATCCGCCGCTGGTCACCACTTGTTGACGAGCTGGTTACTCTGCTGCAGCTTAGCAACTGAGTCGCGTGCGTCACTTCCGGTAGCGCAACCGCTTTCAAAGCTACTTTGATTGACAAAAAATATTTAGTTTATATTTTCTTAGTTTTTTGCCTAACCGCACCCTTCAAAGATATACAAGTGATATAAGTACTAACTACTGTTTTTGTGACATCCAAAAAAGAAACAGTGATGCATTTATTCTGGTTCTGCACATAAACAAAGTGTTTTGTTAGATATAGATAGATAGATAGATAGATAGATAGATAGATAGATAGATAGATAGAGTTTAAAAGGTCCTTTATTTTATTTTCAATTCAATTCAACTTTATTTATATAGCGTCAAATCACGGCAATGCCATCTCAAGACGCTTTACAGACAGAGGGGAAAACATAATGAAAGCCAATTCATAATAGCCTATACAAGTAAACCAACAGATTGAGTTGAGTCCAACTCAATCTCCCATCCTGAGCAAGCACACTGGCGACAGTGGGAAGGAAAAAACTCCCTTTTAACAGGAAGGAAACCTCCGGCAGAACCCGGCTCAAGGCCAGGCAGCCATCTGCCTCTGCTGTGTGGGGGGAAGAGGACAGAAAGACAACAGGAACTGCTACTCCCGGCCAGGGAGACCTGCTGAGACAGGAGACATACATGTTAATGATGCAACACTGTTATGGGGGGGGGGGGGGGGATAAAAGAGAGAGATAAAGAGAAAAAGAAAGAAGCTCTGTGTATCAGGAAATGTCCCTCAGCAGTCTAAACCTATAGCAGCATAACTAAGGGATGCTAACCATCCCTAGCTATAGGACTTATCAAAAAGATAAGTCTTCAGCCTAGTCTTAAAGGTGGGGAGGGTGTCTGCTTCCCTAACACTAACTGGGAGCTTATTCCATAAGAGAGGGGCCTGATAACCAAAGGCTCTGCCTCCTGCTCGGCTCTTTGAGACTCTAGGAACCACAAGTAAGCCTGCAGTCTGCGAACGAAGTTATTTAAGCCTACACAAAGGAGAAACACATGTACAATGACAAGGGTGTCAAAAATTAAAAATCAAACAATATTCTGAACACAGAACATTCTGCAGACCCCAGAAATGCACAAATTCCTCCAACCTGCTTTTGAGTTTATAAAAATCCAATTCCACCCTGAGCAAAGCCGCCAATAACCTGGTGAAGACCAGGAGAGCATCCTCTGACCCTTGACCCTGTTCTTTCTGGTCTTCCAAGTGGCCAACTTAGCTTCACTAAATATCAGGTTTAACAGTGAGTAAACAGATTTTCTGCACGTCGAGTACCAAGGACCAAAAAAAAAAAAAGCTGAAAACAAACTGAAACCTCTCAGAAGCTCAAACAAACCCGTCAGTCGTGAACATTGAACAAAAACATATTGAACCGTTTCTGACTGGAGACAAAAATGACCCCCAGGCCTTGTATTTGGATCAAGCTGTGCCAGGTACCTGTTAGTGGCTTTGGATCAAGGTGTGCCAGGTACCCGTTAGTGGCTTTGGATCGATGTGTGCCAGGTACCCGTTAGTGGCTTTGGATCGAGGTGTGCCAGGTACCCGTTAGTGGCTTTGCATCGAGGTGTGCCAGGTACCCGTTAGTGGCTATGATCCCGTGCACAACCCTCCACTGAAGGTCTCCAGACCGTTTATCAATGGGGTGTTTGTACAGGGACTGCCAGCATACCCCAAGGGACGTCCCAGGGCCATAAAACTCAGTCCACCTCGACGCCCTGACAACCGTCAGAGAGCGTAGGTTTGAAACCTTCATGCTGAGGAGATAGAGGGCCCTCTTTCCCCCAAACTGCCCCAGTTCTGGTGTCTGAAAAGTCAATAGAAGTTCCTGGTTCTCCTGCCACTGCTCTATCGCAGGAGAAGCTACCAGAGAGAGGAAGACATACTCGTCATCCCACTGGTCCAACGGAGTACAGTTCTCCGCAAACGCTCTTAGCAGTTCTGGTAAAGAAGTACAGATCTCTTGTACCTGTTAAGAAGTCTGTCCGACTGCATCCATAGCAGGCCAGCCAGAGTGGAAACCGAGGATTTCAGGAGGTGGCCCAGTTTAACACAGCCTGCCTCCCTCATATGGGACTGTAGAGTGAGCGATGTGAGGATCCAAGAAGAAAACAGCTTGTTTCCAAATAGGGGCTCTTCAAACAACCAGAACCCAGGAGAACAGACAAGTTCCCGCACGAAGAAGACCCGTCAGGCCTGCAGCACTGATCAGTAGAAAAGTGTCAAACCCGTCTGATCCAGAGACTGTGGTTGGAGCAGGAACAAATGTTTGTCGTAGCCAAGGCTCCCTAACAATAAACAGGTGGTGTTCATTAACAATTATCCAAAACTATAGAGCAGTCTCTGGGCTGTCTGTAGTCTAAAAGCTGTCACACGAGACATGATGTCGATTAGGCCCTGTCGCCCCTCCTGGACTGGGAGGTACAGAACCGGTGCTCTCAGCCAATGATGCCCAGCCAAAAGAAGACCACAAGTGTTCCCTGTATGTCCTCGAGCAGATCTTCCGATGGGACAACCTGGCACACACTCTCTCCATGATGCCCGCCCAATTCTTTTTCTGACCCTTGCTACCCAAAAAAAACCCCAAAACCTTTTGCCCCTGGTTCCCCCATCTGAGGCATTCAGGCAGAATAGGAGTGGGATTTTCATCCCACTGTCCAACCTGTACAGTCTCAATCTTGCTCCAGTTAACCTTAGCTGAAGAAGCCTGAGCATATAAGTCCTGACTGTTCTTTAGGTGATCCACATCCTTCTGGTTCCTGACCAACACCGTGATGTCATCTGCATAGGTGGAGAGAACCAGCGAAGGGCAATGAGATAAACCCAGTAACAAGAGACCCGATAACTGAGAGCTTAACTGATGTAATAGTGGTTCAATAGCGATAGTGTACAGGTGTCCAGACATCGGACACCCCTGTCTAATCCCTCTCTGAACCTTGACTGGACAGCTCAGCCCCCCCACCCACTTTGATCAAACAAAAAGTGTCTTTGTACATCAAGGTCAGTAAGGAGACAAAACCATCCCAAAACCAAATGCTCTTAAAGTGGAAAAGAGAAAACCATGATCGACTCGACCTTCTCCTGATCCAAGGAAATAAGACCTACATCCAAGCCAAACAATTTACAAGCGTCAAACAAGTCCCCCATCAGAAAAAGATTATCTATAATTGATCTGTCCGGTATTCCATATGACTGGTCTCTGTGGATGATTAGTTCCAAAGTGTGCTTCCGCCTGTTAGCAAGAACTTTGGATAAAAATTTATAGTCTGTGCACAGCAAAGCAACGGGTCTCCAGTTTTTAATCAAAGTCAAGTCACCCTTCTTAGGTAGCAGTGAAAGAACGGCGTGGCAGCAGGAAAAAGGCAGAACTCCATTCCGTGAACATTCCTTAAACACCTCCCACAAGTCTGTTCCCGGGAAACTCCAAAAATATTTATAAAAGTCCTCAGGTAGTCCATCCAACCCTGGAGCCCGGCCGGAAGTCATCTGGCCAACCGCAGTAGTCAGTTCCTCCAGAGAGATGGGACCTCAAGATGAGTTTTGTCTGCAGAGCTCAGCTGAGGAAGCCCCTCCAGCAGTTCATCCATAAAGTATTTATGTGGACGAAGAGTCTGGGGGCATCCATGTCTCCAGCTCCCTTAGCTCTCTCATGGAGGAAAGAACCCAGCTCCTTCCTCTTCTGATGAAGGTTATCACTGCCAGTACTGTTTGAAGCTAAAATACCGTCTTCCAGATCCTGAATTTCTTTTTCTAACTCACTGATGACCTTTTTAATTCTAACTGTAGAGTGACTACTGTACTGTTGACAGAACACCCTGATCTGGGCTTTACCTACCCACTTCCCACCTCTAAGAGACTGGAAATCTCCCTTCTTTCTCCTCCAAATCCTCCAGAAGTCCTGGAAACTCTGGTAGAAGGAGCTGTCCTGTAACACCTTAATATTAAAGTGCCAATAAGAGCTGCACCTGGAGAAACCTGGAGGTCCAGGGTAACTAAGTGATGGTCAGTAAAACCTACAGGATAGATAAAACTGGTATGTGACCTATTTCTGAAACTGTCTGTTAGGTAAAACCTGTCCAGCCTAGCTGCACTCCCAACCCCGCGGACAACCCTGACCCAGGTAAACTGCTTCTTCTGTCGGTTCTTAACCCTCCAGGTGTCTACCAGGCTGAACTCTGAGAGCAACCAGGATAGAGCAGTGGATGACTGGAGGTGCGGTTCTAGTCCCTTCCTGTCCAGAACCAAACAAACAGTACAGAGATCAAACATGACAAGCCCATTCCCTCCCACGTTTGGAGCGTATATGTTAAGGAAACAAAAAAAGATATTCTGAATTTCTGCCCTCACTACTAAAACTCTGCGGTGGAAGTGATGTTGACGTTAAGAGCTGGAGAGAAAAGAACCGCAACTCCGGAAGAGAGGTTTGTTCCGTGAGACAGAACATGCTGATCCTTCCACCGTAAACCCGTCTACCTCAGTCTCTACATCACTATGGGTTCTCTGCAGGAAAACTACTTCTAAGACCTTCTGGGAGGTTGTTTATAGAACAACAGCCCTCCTCTGACGATCCCTCGCTCCATTTTGCATTCCAGTGTTATGGATGCTACGTTCAGATAGAAAATTAGAAAATAAACTTAACATTGACAAGATAATTCATTTACGGTCACCTGTATACGAGATCTGGTTCTTTTGGTCACGACCCACAGCTCATGACCATAGGTGAGGGTAGGAACGTAGATCGACTGGTAAATCGAGAGCTTCGCCTTCTGGCTCAGCTCCTTCTTCACCACGACAGACCGGCGCAGAGTCCGCATTACTGCAGACGCCGCACCGATCCATCTGTCCATCTCACGTTCCATCCTTCCCTCACTCGTGAACAAGACCCTGAGATATTTAAACTCCTCCACTTGAGGCAGGACCTGACTCCCGACCCGGAGAGGGCAATCCACCCTATTCCGGCTGAGGACCATGGTCTCAGATTTGGAGGTGCTGATTCTCATCTCATCCCAGCCGCTTCACACTCGGCCGCTAATCGCTCAAGCGAGAGCTGGAGATCACGACCAGATGAAGCCAACAGGACCACGTCATCCGCAAAAAGCAGGGACCCAATCCTGAGGCCACCAAGTCGGATCCCCTCAACACCTCGGCTGCACCTAGAAATTCTGTCCATATAAGTTATGAACAGAATCGGTGATAAAGGGCAGCCTTGGCGGAGTTCAACCCTCACCGGAAACAAATCCGACTTACTACCGGCAATGCGGACCAAGCTCTGACACCTGTCATACAGGGACTGGACAGCTTGCACAAGTGGGTCCGGTACCCCATACTCCCGGACTACCTTCCACTCGGGACATGTTCGAAGCTCTGCTGAAGGTGGGAGTTGAAGCTCGCTCTGACAGGGGACTCAGCCAGACGTTCCCAGCAGACCCTCACAACACGTTTGGGCCTGCCAGATCTGACCGGCTTCCTCCCCCACCATCTGAACCAACTCACCACCAGGTGGTGATCAGTTGAAGCTCCGCCCCCCTCTTCACCCGAGTGTCCAAGGCATGTGGCCGCAGGTCCGACAATACAACTACAAAATCCATCATTGAACTGCGGCCCAGGGAGTCCTGATGCCAGGTGTACATATGGACACTCTTATGTTGGAACATGGTGTTCGTTATGGACAATCCATGATGAGCACAGAAGTCCAATAACAAAACACCATTTGGGTTCAGAGGGGGGGGACCATGCCTCCCCATCAGGTCTCACTGTCATTGCCCACGTGAGCATTGAAGTCCCCCAGCAGAACAATGGAGTCCCCAGAAGGAGCACCCTCCAGCACTCCCTCCAAGGACTCCAGAAAGGGTGGGTACTCTGAACTGCTGTTCGGCACATAAGCACAGACAACAGTCAGGACCCGTCCCCCCACCCGGAGGCGGAGGGAAACTACCCTTTCATCCACCGGGGTAAACCCCAACGTGCAGGCACCAAGCTGGGGGCTGATGAGAATGCCCACACCTGCTCGGCGCCTCTCACCATGAGCAACTCCAGAGTGGAAGAAGGTCCAGCCCCTCTCGAGGGTACTGGTTCCAGAGCCCAAGCCATGCGTCGAGGTGAGTCCAACTATATCTAGTCGGAACCGCTCAACCTCGCGCACAAGCTCAGGTCGATCGATTGATAGATCTGCTTTTTATTTCAACAAAATATTTAATCCATGAATCTAAATTTTTAAATCAGCCAAACTTCATCTTTTATATAAAACACTGGACATGTTCAATAACAGACAGTAAAGAAAGTCATGAAAACTCGTCATCTTTAATAGAACTTTCCTTTTTTCTGGTATGCTCAAGTTTTGTCTTTATTTTATTTTTTAATTTTATTTCTGCATGTTAAATTTGAGGCTTTCTTCTATGTTGTGCTTGATGTTTGCTTGTGTTAAAGAAAGTTGAACTGAACAAGACAGTGATTCCTCGTGCTGAAGCTTCTCCTGGAGGAAGAAAAGATGTTTTGTTCCTGCAGCAACAAAGTTCTGACGGTGCGCGCACCAAGCTTAGAGCGATCTATGAACCCAACATCATGTGTCGGGACGCTGGGAGGAAGCCGGAGAACATGGAAAGAACGTGGGAAGAACATGTAAACTGCACACAGAATGGCGGCTGTGTTTTGTATGTTCTTCGCCGCCAACGGGGTTTTATGAACTACCTGAAACCAGGACAAGGATCGAGCCAGTGGCCTTTTCACTGGGAGGCTGCCGTGACGACCACTACGTCACCGTACACTCTCAAAAATAGAGATCCAAGATAAGGACATTTCTGTACCTATAGGTACATTTTAAAGAAATGTTCTCTCAAAAGTACAATACTGGTCTTTAAGAGACCAGAAGCACCTTCAGAGTACGAAAAAGGGTTCAAAGTGACATAAAGTACAAATTTGTACCATTTTAACCATAAAGGTACCTGCAGCATTGAAAAATGTTGTCGTGACAAAAACTTGTGTTAGCAGCAGTGCTTTAAGTGGGCCGGTATGCAGCGGTACGCAGTACCGGCAGTTTTAAATTCTATCCTTTTGCTTACCGGGACTATTTTTTACAGCGTATAGTGCATACTGGGACTTTTACCAGCTTTTCTTCAGCAATCAGTATACCCTCCTACGACTTCACCACATATTACAACTGATATTTGATGATTTTATTTTTAATTTTTAATTTTTAAAAAGTCGCCTCAAAAGAAATGTATTGTTAAGACCGGTTTAGACGCACAACACTTGCTGTAGCCCACAATGTCAGTGTTTTGAGTTTTTGAAGAATATTTCTAGATTAAAGATAAGATAATATTGCTAGGTGGAATGGACCAGGCCTGATGCTGTGGAAAACATAAAAAACATAACTTGATAAGGTGAGGTTGAACTTGATAAGGTACAAAAATAGACCAGAACTGAAGGGTAGAGAAATGTCTCTCAAAAGAGTACACCCCCAGCGACAAGCATTTGTACCTCTTCAGGTACAAGCTGGTACCTCTATTTTTGAGTGTGTAGTAACCCCCTTTCCTCCTTTTCAGCAGACCTGCAGGTTTTCAGAATCCTGCTGATGCTGAAGTCTAGGTGTCTGGTTTTTTCATTTTTCCACAACATTAACATCTCCAGACCAGATGAAACCAGACCAGGTAAACTGGAGCAGGTAAACCAGACCAAGTAAACCAGACCAGGTAAACTGGAGCAGGTAAACCAAACCAGGTAAGCCAGACAAGGTAAACTGGAGCAGGTAAACCAGACCAAGTAAACCAGACCAGGTAAACCAAACCAGGTAAGCCAGACAAGGTAAACTGGAGCAGGTAAACCAGACCAGGTAAACTGGAGCAGGTAAACCAGACCAAGTAAACCAGACCAGGTAAACCAAACCAGGTAAGCCAGACAAGGTAAACCAGACCAGGTAAACTGGAGCAGGTAAACCAGACCAAGTAAACCAGACCAGGTAAACCAAACCAGGTAAGCCAGACAAGGTAAACTGGAGCAGGTAAACCAGACCAGGTAAACTGGAGCAGGTAAACCAAACCAGGTAAGCCAGACAAGGTAAACTGGAGCAGGTAAACCAGACCAGGTAAACTGGAGCAGGTAAACCAGACCAAGTAAACCAGACCAGGTAAACCAAACCAGGTAAGCCAGACAAGGTAAACCAGACCAGGTAAACTGGAGCAGGTAAACCAGACCAAGTAAACCAGACCAGGTAAACCAAACCAGGTAAGCCAGACAAGGTAAACTGGAGCAGGTAAACCAGACCAGGTGAAACCAGACCAGGTAAACTGGAGCAGGTAAACCAGACCAAGTAAACCAGACCAGGTAAACCAAACCAGGTAAGCCAGACAAGGTAAACTGGACCAGGTAAACCAGACCAGGTAAGCCAGACCAGGTGAAGCCAGACCAGGTAAGCCAGACCAGATGAAACCAGACCAGGTAAGCCAGACCAGGTGAAACCAGACCAGGTAAACTGGACCAGGTAAACCAGACCAGGTAAGCCAGACAAGGTAAACCAGACCAGGTAAGCCAGACCAGGTAAACCAAACCAGTTGAGCCAGACCAAGTGAAACCAGACCAGGTAAACCAGAGAAGGTAAACTGGAGCAGGTAAACCAGACCAGGTAAGCCAGACCAGGTGAAGCCAGACCAGATGAAACCAGACCAGGTAAACTGGAGCAGGTAAACCAGACCAAGTAAACCAGACCAGGTAAACTGGAGCAGGTAAACCAAACCAGGTAAGCCAGACAAGGTAAACTGGAGCAGGTAAACCAGACCAAGTAAACCAGACCAGGTAAACCAAACCAGGTAAGCCAGACAAGGTAAACTGGAGCAGGTAAACCAGACCAGGTAAACTGGAGCAGGTAAACCAGACCAGGTAAACCAAACCAGGTAAGCCAGACAAGGTAAACTGGAGCAGGTAAACCAGACCAAGTAAACCAGACCAGGTAAACCAAACCAGGTAAGCCAGACAAGGTAAACTGGAGCAGGTAAACCAGACCAGGTGAAACCAGACCAGGTAAACTGGAGCAGGTAAACCAGACCAAGTAAACCAGACCAGGTAAACCAAACCAGGTAAGCCAGACAAGGTAAACTGGACCAGGTAAACCAGACCAGGTAAGCCAGACCAGGTTAACCAGACCAGGTAAGCCAGACCAGGTGAAGCCAGACCAGGTAAGCCAGACCAGATGAAACCAGACCAGGTAAGCCAGACCAGGTGAAACCAGACCAGGTAAACTGGACCAGGTAAACCAGACCAGGTAAACCAGACCAGGTACACCAAACCAGGTAAGCCAGACAAGGTAAACCAGACCAGGTAAGCCAGACCAGGTAAACCAAACCAGTTGAGCCAGACCAAGTGAAACCAGACCAGGTAAACCAGAGAAGGTAAACTGGAGCAGGTAAACCACACCAGGTAAACCAGACCAGGTAAGCCAGACCAGGTGAAGCCAGACCAGATGAAACCACACCAGGTAAGCCAGACCAGATGAAACCAGACCAGGTAAGCCAGACCAGGTAAACCAAACCAGGTAAGCCAGACAAGGTAAAACAGACCAGGTAAACCAGACCAGGTAAACTGGAGAAGGTAAACCAGACCAGGTAAGCCAGACCAGGTAAACCAGACCAGGTAAGCCAGACCAGGTAAACTAGACCAGGTAAACCAGACCAGGTAAACCAAACCAGGTAAGCCAGACCACGTGAAACCAGACCAGGTAAACCAGACCAGGTAAACCAAACCAGGTAAGCCAGACAAGGTAAACCAGACCAGGTAAACTGGAGCAGGTAAGCCAGACCAGGTAAACCAGACCAGGTAAGCCAGACCAGGTGAAACCAGATCAGGTAAGTCAGACCAGGTGAAACAAGACCGGGTAAGCCAGACCAGGTGAAACCAGACCAGGTAAGTCAGACCAGGTGAAACCAGACCAGGTAAGTCAGACCACACGGCAGAAAGTAGAATATAAAATCTTTCCAGCTTTCAGTTTAAAAAAAAAATCTCTAAACTTATTTTTCTACCTCACTTCTGAGAATAACGGCGCGTGACCACACGTCTAATTTCCTTAAAGCGTCAATCTCCGTCAGACAAACCGGAAACACGAAAACATTCCTTTCAAAATATTAGCTGACAGTTTCGGTTCCATACTTAAACTCTTTCATCGTCTCATCAGGTTGCTGCAGGAACAGAGGCAAAAAAACCCCAAAACAATCATCTTAGTAAAAACATGTATTTATTATTTCCTTCAAGAAAAAACGAAGAAATAATCAAATACTAGAAATGAATTAAAATACAATAATTTTCATTCATATATTCATCATCCTAACCAGGGGAGCCAGAGCCTATCCCAGCAGGCTTTGGGCGAAAGGTGGGGTACACCCTGGACAGCTCGCCAGTCCATCGCAGGGCTAATTTCCATTCCATTAAACAAAAATGAATTTATAAGATCATTCAAATAAAGTCATCATTACAACAGAATATAAACAGCAGTCAGAATGGATGGATGTGTGAAGTTTTCCTCCACAACTTCTGATCAGATGACAAAAAAAAAAAATCAAATAAGAAATAAGACTCGACAAAAATGCTGCAAAATTCTTATTCATAGAAATAAAGTAAAAAAAATTAGTTTATTAAAAATCATGTAATTTTTTAACATATAAAAATAATGATAAAAAATCTCAAAACTGACATTTTTCACCAAGTTATTGATAATTTATAACACCTGAAACTGTTATGTAGGAAAACGTATTTAGACGCAAACCTGTAGGCTTAACTTTTAACATTTGTGTATTTTTACATTTATTTACTTTATAAATCACACTTTGCTTCATATAGATGTGTAATAAACACACCTGAATAAATAAACTTTTAACATTTATGTATCTTTATCTATCGATAAAGCTCACTCTGGATATTTAGATCAATACATGGAAGATAAATAAACGCAACTAAATAAATAAAGGTGTTTTATTGTGGAAAAACTCGTACCGGATGTTGTCCGGGTGGATCGTGGGTAACTTGACGCGGGTTCGTTTCCTGCTTCAGTGCCGCTTCTCTCCCAGTAAAGCAGCGCGGAACCAGTCGAGAACCAGTCCGGTACCAGCGGGGGTCGCGGGACAACATGACGAAGACGTACGACTACCTGTTCAAGCTGCTGCTGATCGGAGACAGCGGCGTCGGGAAGACCTGCCTGCTCTTCCGGTTCAGCGAGGACGCCTTCAGCACCACCTTCATTTCCACCATCGGTAAGTCCGCGCGAGCCCGGTTCTGCCGGTACCGAACCGGTTCTGATGCAGCACGCGGAAGCAAGGAGGGGTCTGATTACCTCTGACCCCGCTGACCTTCATCTGGATGAGGGACCGACGTACGCTAATCAGCGGTTGCCATGGAAACATCATGCAGTAACCTGTCTTCAGGGTCCAGACCGGGTCTTCAGGGCCTTTAGGGTCCAGACCAGGTCTTCAGGGTCCAGACCGGGTCTTCAGGGCCTTTAGGGTCCAGACCAGGTCTTCAGGGTCCAGACTTGGTCTTCAGGGTCCAGGCCTGGTCTTCAGGGCCTTTAGGGTCCAGACCAGATCTTTAGGGTCTTCAGGGTCCAGACCGGGTCCAGACCAGGTCTTCAGGGTCCAGCCAGGTCTTCAGGGTCTTCAGGGTCCAGACCGGGTCTTCAGGGTCCAGACCAAATAAACATGTTTACAGCATAAACAAACATGTTTACAGCAGAAATAAACATATTTACAGCCTGGTACAAAAATCCATTTTAGGTTTAATAGGTCAGGTTTACCTTCATGACAACTGTGGGGGGAGTGAATTTTTTTCTAACTCGCCCGTTTAAAAGTAATTTAATCTCGAAGTTCGGCATATTTAGGGGCGTGTTCTTTTGACTGATAGGTACCCGATCTCCCGCTTCAAGTCAGAAGAACGTAGAACAAGCGCGGTTTTTAGCCGGTTAACAACGTGACTTAGCTTTAGCCCGCTTACCTCAGTTAGCTGGTTAGCTCCTGTTATCTCCGGGTTAGCTCGGTTAGCTCTTAGCTACAGAAAGCTCGGAGTTCGCTTGATGTCAATCATCCACCATGACGCTCACAGCCCCCCTCTCAGCTCCACCTCTTTGCCCATATTTGTATTTTCTGTGCGAGACGACACGCATACCCCTCCCAAGACGGTGATGGTAGGAACCGCCCACCGAGATTCAGTTCAGCTCTTCAGAAACCTGCGGGTGACGTCACAGAGGCTCCACCCATCTTTATATACAGTTTATGGTCTTGTCACAGGACACCTTCATCCTCATCTTCCTCTGCTTCAGTGTGTCGTCTGGACTTTATGTCTCAGCTGGAACGTATCCATGGAAACTAAATAACCATCTGATCTCCCGACATCATGCTTACATCATCAATCGCGCTGATTATGCTCATGTAGCCGTTAAGCTAGCATCCATCCGCTAAGCTAATTCTAGATGAAAGTTCTGCTCCGATAGCTTCAATGGGAACATTTTGTTTGCTTGTTTACTTGTTTATGCCTTTGTTTATTGAGGACAATGCATGGAAACAGAAGAGACAAAGATCCACTGATGTTTAGCAGAAGCTACATTTAACATGAAGCTATTTGGACAGGAAGTGACATCAACACATGTGTACTAAAGCTGATACAGGACGGTTTAAAATGGTCCTTGTTTGTTTACGTCTGGAAAACCAGGACTGGCTGAAACGGTCTGGTTTCTGTTCCCCGGACTGACTGCTGAT
The DNA here is from genome assembly GCF_933228915.1 of Telmatherina bonti. Classification (NCBI taxonomy): domain Eukaryota; kingdom Metazoa; phylum Chordata; class Actinopteri; order Atheriniformes; family Telmatherinidae; genus Telmatherina; species Telmatherina bonti. The sequence continues at coordinate 43,685,778 of NC_136619.1, forward strand.
CCTGAAAAGGTTCTGCTTCCTGTTTCTGCTGTGAGCCACGGCGCTAACCGCAACGCCACCTGAACAACTTCCTGAACCTGCAGAAGCCTTCCTGTTCTGCTGTCATTGTGACAGCGTTGCTATTGGTTACAGACGTCCCACCAAATAAGCGAAGTGAAAACTTTCTGAACTCATCTCTGGTTGCCGAAGGGGGGATGGGAGGAAGAGGAGGTCAGTGACCTCCGCTGCAAGTTTCCTACCAAGAGGTATAAAAAGTTTCACTTCCTGTCAACGGAACAGAAGCAGCGAAAGTCTGAGTAGAACGGAGACAGGATGTGATGTCACACACTAAAATAATGCTGACGTGGACAGACACACACACACACACACACACACACACACACACACACCATTAGCTGACAGATATGACACTTATTTTCTACACCTCCACCTGTCAGCCAGGTGGAGCCACCATTACAGACGTTCTGCTGAAGTTCCTCAGTAATGGTGGATAAAATCCATCTGAGTTCATTCCCACATTTTCTAAATTCTTCTGTCAGGAACAGGAATTTGAACTGGAACCGGACCTGGAACCGGAACTGGAGGTGTCGACTCTTAAATTTATTTAGTTAATTTTTTTGTTAATTTAGTTATTTTGTTAATTTATTTTGTTTCCATTCTAGATTGCGTCATCTGTTGGCAGCCAACTGTAGTAGCTCTGACTTGCTATCTTGATTTTTTTAATTTTTTTAAAAGTACAAACTCTCACATAGATATTACCTCAAATTAGGTCTGTTTTTTAATGAGGATTTCATGTCGGCTCGGAGGGTGTACTGCAAGGAAGATTTTTCTGCATATTTTTGGCTCTCAAGGCATGTTATCATGAGTCTCCATGGCAGTGAAAGACTTGTTTACAATCGGGATCAACTGATTAAACCCTCCAAAATCAGGATTATCAGCGAAACAACACATCAAATCCCGATGGAGTTGAAAAGAAAGAGAAGAGGATGCAGAGCGGGAGTCAGAGAGCGAAGAAAGCGATGGAGATTTAAACCATTTCTCCCGACCGTCGTCATGGGTAATGTGAGATCACTAGCTAACAAAACTGACGAGCTGGAGACGCTAACAAGGTCTCAGAAAGAATACAGAGAGTGCAGTATTATGTGCTTCACCGAGACATGGCTGCATGAACACATCCCTGACTGTAATGTTTCTGTACCGGGCTTTAAAACGGTCCGTGCAGACCGCAGTAGACAACACAGCGGAAAGCTAAAGGGTGGTGGAATTGCAGTGCTGGTTAACCAGCGTTGGTGTCATCCTGGACATGTTACTGTCAAGGAGAAGATATGCACAAGGGACATGGAACTGTTAGCTGTGAGCTTCCGTCCATATTATTTACCCAGAGAGTTTACCTGTGTTATTCTGGTAGCGGTTTATATAATACCTGGTACCGCACCAGACACAGCCTGTGATGTCATCAGCTCCGTCGTTGCTCGGCTACAAACACAGCATCCAAACTCATTCATGGCGATCTCCGGAGACTTCAACAACGTCTCCCTCTCTGCAACTCTACCAACATTCCAGTAGTTTGTCAGCTGCTCCACCAGAGAAAATAAGATGTTGACCTTATTTTATGCAAATATGAATAATGGATCCAGTTGTTCTGCCCTGCCTCCTTTAGGAAGATCTGACCATAATCTGGTTCTTCTCACCTCCACCTACAAGCCCATCGTTCAGCAGCAACCAGTCATCACAAAGACTATCAAAATCTGGTCTGCTGAAGCTGAAGATGCTCTTAGAGGAGGCTTTGAGGCTACAGACTGGAACGTCCTCTGTGAACCTCATGGAGACGACATCAACGCCATGACTGAGTGTGTGACAGATTACATAAACTTCTGTGTGGACAGCATCGTCCCAACAAGAACAGTGAGGTGCTTCCCCAATAACAAACCCTGGATCACCAGTGACCTGAAAAAGCTGCTGAACATCAAAAAGAAAGCCTTCAGGGATGGAGACAGGGAGTTATTGACGGCAACACAAAAACAACTTAAAACCCAAACTAAGAAGTGCAAGGAGGACTACAGGAAGAAGTTAGAAAGTCAGCTCCAGCAGAATAACCTGAGGGATGTGTGGTCTGGAATGAAGAAGATCACCGGCTTCAAGTTAAAGGGGGACCAGCCTGATGGAGGTCTGGACAGAGCTAATGAGCTGAACATATTCTTCAACAGGTTCAGTTCACCCCCTACCTCCAGCCCAACAGACCACACACCCTCCATAAGCCCACTGCTTTCCTGTCACGCCTCCAATCTGTCACCCTGCAGCTCAGTCATGGACCAGAACACAGCTTCATCTCCCTCCACATCAGGACATCCTGAGACCTCCACCTTGTTTGTCTCCTGCAATCAGGTTATGAAGCAACTTGAGAAACTGAACCAGAACAAGGCTGCAGGTCCAGATGGTGTCAGTCCCAGAGTTCTCAAGACCTGCTCAGAACAACTATGTCCGATTCTCCAGCACCTTTTCAACACCAGTCTGAGACTAAATAGAGTCCCAGTGCTGTGGAAAACCTCCTGCCTTGTTCCAGTGCCTAAAAAAACACAACCAGCTGAACCAAGTGACTACAGACCAGTTGCCCTGACATCTCACATCATGACACCTCTCACCTCTCCACAACACAGTGATGAAACAACAAAGTGTGTTCAGTGAGAGGCTTCTTCGGGTCCGATGTAAGACTGAAAGATACAGAAGATCATTCCTGCCAGCAGCCATCAGCCTCCGGAACAAGACCTCCTCTAGTTATTATTATTATGTACTACAATATTTCCCTTTGGGGATTAATAAAGTATTTTTCATTTCATTTCATAAATCCAGACTGATTCAATCCAGTTTTTGATCCGGATCCCGTTCAGGGACTTAAAGAGGTCTGGAGAGAACCCAGCTGGACTTCATGGACCCTGATGAAGCTGCAGGTTCTGAAACATATTCTCTCAGTTGGTTTGGTTTCTCCTCGTGATCTAGACTGGGACAAGGTCTGAAACTGGGCCTTGGACCGTGAAGGACCGGTTCTATGAGTTGGAAATGGTTTTTGTGTTTGGATGGTAGGACTGGAGACCCCGCAGGAATTTTGGTGATCCAGAACCCACTGGTTTTTACAAGAAGGTTTTTCAGATCTTCAGAGGTTCCTGCTGAGTTCAGATGGTTCCGGTAACCCTGCAGGTCTGTCATAGGTCTGGTTCTGATCTGCAAAGTCCAGTTCTGTCTGAGTGAGAACTGAACGTCTCTGTCTCTGATCCAGGAATTGACTTTAAGATCCGGACGGTGGACCTGGACGGGAAGAAGATCAAACTTCAGATCTGGTGAGTCTCAACTGGTCCAGGTTCATGGACCTACACGGAGCTCTGTGATTGGATGATAAGCTGCAGGTGCATTGTGGGTATTTGTGGTCGTGTCTGCAGGGACACGGCGGGTCAGGAGCGCTTCAGAACCATCACAACGGCCTATTACAGAGGAGCTATGGTAGGCCACGCCCCCTCTCTGTATCACTCCATTATTGGACGAAGCATGTTCCCTGTGTGATGTCACTTCCTGTCTGTTTGTCATAGGGCATCATGCTGGTGTATGACATCACCAACGAGAAGTCCTTTGACAACATCAGGAACTGGATACGAAACATAGATGAGGTAGGCTGCGCTTGCGATGACATCACGCAGGGCTGTCATCTGATTGGTCAAACATGACCGTGTGTTACAGCATGCGTCGTCCGACGTAGAGAGGATGGTCCTCGGCAACAAGTGTGACATGAACGATAAGAGACAGGTGTCCAAGGAGAGAGGAGAGAAGGTCAGTCCTGCACGGTCCCTGTGGCCTGGTTGATGTGTCCCGGTTGACATGTCCTGGGTCGCGTGTCCTGGTTGACATGTCCTGGGTCGCGTGTCCTGGTTGACATGTCCTGGGTCGCGTGTCCTGGTTGACATGTCCTGGGTCGCGTGTCCTGGTCGCGTGTCCCGGTTGACATGTCCTGGGTCGCGTGTCCCGGTTGACATGTCCCGGGTCGCGTGTCCCGGTTGACATGTCCCGGGTCGCGTGTCCCGGTTGACATGTCCTGGGTCGCGTGTCCTGGTCGCGTGTCCCGGTTGACATGTCCTGGGTCGCGTGTCCTGGTCGCGTGTCCCGGTTGACATGTCCTGGGTCGCGTGTCCCGGTTGACATGTCCTGGGTCGCGTGTCCTGGTCGCGTGTCCCGGTTGACATGTCCTGGGTCGCGTGTCCCGGTTGACATGTCCCGGGTCGCGTGTCCCGGTTGACATGTCCCGGGTCGCGTGTCCCGGTTGACATGTCCCGGGTCGCGTGTCCCGGTTGACATGTCCTGGGTCGCGTGTCCCAGTTGACATGTCCCGTTTTCTGTTTTTTTAATCTAAACATTGGTCTGTCTTTCAGCTCGCCATCGACTACGGGATCAAGTTTCTGGAGACCAGCGCCAAGTCCAGTCTCAACGTGGAGGAGGTCAATTACACACACACACACACACACACACACACACACACACACACACACAAGACGTTAACATGTCTGTCCTCTAGGCGTTCCACACGCTCGCCAGAGACATCATGACCCGACTCAGCAGGAAGATGGTGAGTTTCTGACTTGGTCTAGGTTCTGGACCAGGTCCAGGTTCTGGTTCTGGTTCTGCTGCAGTCTGACTGTCACATGACATGTTCCTGCAGAACGACAACAATCCTCCAGTCGGAGGCGGAGCCGTCACCATCACCAAGACACGAACCAAAAAGAGCCTGTTCAGGTGTTTGTTGGTGTAGGCGGAGCCTCCTGCTGAGGAGCCATCACCTGCCGTGACTCCTCCTCCTCCTCCTCTTCATATCCTTCCTCTTTATCATCATCATCATCTCTCTTCCTCTTCCTGATCCTGGAGATGATGAAGACAAGGGAAGCCTGTGATCCAACATGGAGTACACTGGTACCACCAGAACCGGGTCCGACTCTCCTGGAAACGTCCTGGAATTATTATCAGGATGTTTCCAGGACAAAGGAGGAGGTGAAAGTTTCCTCCTACTGCTGATTTAACTTCTGTTCACCCCAAAGTCTTAAAGTCTGAGGTCATGTGACCTGCTGTTGCTGTTGGGCGGAGCTCTGGCGGCGGAGCTCTGGAGGTGGAGCTTTGGAGGCAGGCAGTATGGAGTTGGAGTTCTGGAGGCGGAGCTTTGGAGGCGAAGCTTTGGAGGTGGATCTCTGGAGGCAGGAAGTATGGAGTTGGAGTTCTGGAGGCGGAGCTCTGGAGGTGGAGCCCTGGAGGCGGAGCTTTGGAGACAGAGCTCTGGAGGCAGGCAGTATGGAGTTGGAGTTCTGGAGGCAGCACTCTGGAGGCGGAGCTGCAGATATCTTTGATATCTGATCAATAATCAGTGTTATGTAACCAAAACTGGAGACCTGGACCATGAAGCGAGATCTACACACATCTAGGATCTGGATCAGAGGTCCTTAGAAACTAGTTACCAACTGGTCCAACCGGGGTTTCCCATTGACATCAGAGTGCATTCAGATAAAAGGGGCGGAGCTTGCAGCCTCTGACCAATGGGGAACATGGAGAAAGCTATGTCACCATAGACATTCAGAAACATTAAGGATTAAACATCGTAACTTCCTGGTTGTCCAGTTCTGAATGTGTGACATCATTATGGGGGAGCTGGACGGGCCGGTACCAGAAGTCCAGAAGAAGAACCGACTGGATGGGACGCGTCTCCTCAGCGCCTCTAGAGATGAACACCAACCGGCTTAGCTGTTACCACGGTGATTGACCTGGTAAGAGGGGAACCAGCAGCGTAGAACGAAGAACCATCCAGCTTCATAGTCCAGGTCTCTGACACGGTCCAGAAGAACTTTCACAAGAAATTATGCAACATTTTGATGTTTTCTGTCATCGTTGATTGGTCGGTTACACTCCAGTTTAAGGTTACACCTCAAACCAGACTGGACCCGAACCAGACTGATCCGGACCATTCGGAACCGCACCTGTGGTCTGACCCAGACCAGACAGAACCAACCATGTTTGTTTCTCTAGAACTTTCTATGCAAACAGCAGATCCTGATTCACTGATAATCAGACATATTGATCAGCTGATCGATCAGGACATTGATGAGGATCACGTTTGTTTATTATTGATTTTTTATCTCTGTTGTCATGGAAACATGAAGGATTTTTAAAATAAACTTGTTTTATATTTGTGTTTTCATGTGATGACATCATCAGTTAAACGTGTCACATGTCGCTCTGATTGTCCAATCAGCAGCTGGGCGTAGAGCAGAACACCTGAAGAACCTGCACCTGCCACACGGAAACTATGGAAAATATAGTTTCCATGGCGACGCAACATCGCAGAAAAAAAAACATTTTTGCAAATTTTATTAAACAAAAACTAGAAATCATAGATGGCCGACATCCTGCAGGGACGTAAACGCAGCAGAGCAGGGCGATTTAACTGCAGTTGTTGCTATGGAGACCAGTTTAAAAAAGGGCGGACAGGTGGACTGACGCGGTCCACACCTGTCCGACGCGGTCCACCTGTCCACACCTGTCCGACGCGGTCCACCTGTCCACATCTGTCCGACGCGGTCCACCTGTCCACACCTGTCTGAGGATGTTTTAAAGCTCAGAATCAGTTTTTATGAAACATTTTTATTGTTCACGTATGAAAGGTGTCAACAGACGTCAGCTGTGTTTTTATATACACACATGTACAGTCAGTCTGGCTGATCCTGGGCCAGGTGCGACCCTTGCACACCTGCAGACTGAGCTCAGGTCATGTAATCAAACTTGATAAACTAATATTTACATAAACAACAGAAATCTGTTCTCAGACGAGTTTAGTTCCTCCAGACGGCGGGAAACATCCCGCCCTGCAGACAGTCACATGATCAACAGATGCTGATGTAACTCGCTGTGACTCGCCGCAGCGTCCTACGAGGAAGACCGGAAGATGAAGATCAGATGACGGTGGAGGGACCAAGAACCGGAGCAGTTTTCTGAGAATGGACACAGATCATGTGACGACAGCATCCCTAATGACATCATCATATTTAATCGATCAACCAGCTGACTTACAGGTGAGAGGAAGTCTCTGTTCAGGTGCTGCTTGCTGGAGGAAGAGGAGGAGGGTCGGCCATGGGGGCGGGGCTTCTCGGGCTGCGCCTCCTGGAGGTGGGAGGAGACGCAGCCGCTGTCGGAGCCGGTGGAGCCAGACAGGCAAAGTGACGAAGAGCCGGAACTTTCTGTGGCTGCAGAGAAAGCAGAACGTAGAGCGGAACGCTGACGACAATGCTCAGGCCTCAGGGCATGATGGGAAATGTAGGTGGAGCTTACGTACTTATGGAGGGCTGGCTGCTGGTCTCCTGCTCATCTTCCTCAATACACGATGGGAAGGAGGAGTCGGCAGGAGGAGCAGCAGGGAGCGACTGCCTGGAGGAGGACAGGGGGTCAGAAAGCACCAGGACAGCTGTGTGTGTAGTACTACTGAAGGTGTGTGTAGTACTACTGAAGGTGTGTGTAGTACTTCTGAAGGTGTGTGTAGTAATACTGAAGGTGTGTGTAGTACTTCTGAAGGTGTGTGTAGTAATACTGAAGGTGTGTGTAGTACTACTGAATGTGTGTGTAGTACTACTGAAGGTGTGTGTAGTACTTCTGAAGGTGTGTGTAGTACTACTGAAGGTGTGTGTAGTACTACTGAAGGTGTGTGTAGTAATACTGAAGGTGTGTGTAGTACTTCTGAAGGTGTGTGTAGTAATACTGAATGTGTGTGTAGTACTTTTGAAGGTGTGTGTAGTAATACTGAAGGTGTGTGTAGTACTACTGAAGGTGTGTGTAGTACTTCTGAAGGTGTGTGTAGTAATACTGAAGGTGTGTGTAGTAATACTGAAGGTGTGTGTAGTACTTCTGAAGGTGTGTGTAGTACTTCTGAAGGTGTGTGTAGTAATACTGAAGGTGTGTGTAGTACTTCTGAAGGTGTGTGTAGTAATACTGAAGGTGTGTGTAGTACTTCTGAAGGTGTGTGTAGTAATACTGAAGGTGTGTGTAGTAATACTGAAGGTGTGTGTAGTACTTCTGAAGGTGTGTGTAGTAATACTGAAGGTGTGTGTAGTACTTCTGAAGGTGTGTGTAGTAATACTGAAGGTGTGTGTAGTACTTCTGAAGGTGTGTGTAGTAATACTGAAGGTGTGTGTAGTAATACTGAAGGTGTGTGTAGTACTTCTGAAGGTGTGTGTAGTAATACTGAAGGTGTGTGTAGTACTTCTGAAGGTGTGTGTAGTAATACTGAATGTGTGTGTAGTACTTTTGAAGGTGTGTGTAGTACTTTTGAAGGTGTGTGTAGTAATACTGAAGGTGTGTGTAGTACTTCTGAAGGTGTGTGTAGTAATACTGAAGGTGTGTGTAGTACTACTGAAGGTGTGTGTAGTAATACTGAAGGTGTGTGTAGTAATACTGAAGGTGTGTGTAGTACTTCTGAAGGTGTGTGTAGTACTTCTGAAGGTGTGTGTAGTACTTCTGAAGGTGTGTGTAGTACTTCTGAAGGTGTGTGTAGTAATACTGAAGGTGTGTGTAGTACTACTGAAGGTGTGTGTAGTACTTTTGAAGGTGTGTGTAGTAATACTGAATGTGTGTGTAGTAATACTGAAGGTGTGTGTAGTACTTTTGAAGGTGTGTGTAGTAATACTGAATGTGTGTGTAGTAATACTGAAGGTGTGTGTAGTAATACTGAAGGTGTGTGTAGTAATACTGAAGGTGTGTGTAGTACTTTTGAAGGTGTGTGTAGTACTTCTGAAGGTGTGTGTAGTAATACTGAAGGTGTGTGTAGTACTTCTGAAGGTGTGTGTAGTAATACTGAAGGTGTGTGTAGTAATACTGAAGGTGTGTGTAGTACTTCTGAAGGTGTGTGTAGTAATACTGAAGGTGTGTGTAGTACTTCTGAAGGTGTGTGTAGTAATACTGAAGGTGTGTGTAGTAATACTGAAGGTGTGTGTAGTACTTTTGAAGGTGTGTGTAGTACTTTTGAAGGTGTGTGTAGTACTTCTGAAGGTGTGTGTAGTAATACTGAAGGTGTGTGTAGTAATACTGAAGGTGTGTGTAGTAATACTGAAGGTGTGTGTAGTAATACTGAAGGTGTGTGTAGTACTACTGAAGGTGTGTGTAGTACTTCTGAAGGTGTGTGTAGTAATACTGAAGGTGTGTGTAGTACTACTGAAGGCGTGTGTAGTAATACTGAAGGTGTGTGTAGTACTTCTGAAGGTGTGTGTAGTAATACTGAAGGTGTGTGTAGTACTACTGAAGGCGTGTGTAGTACTACTGAAGGTGTGTGTAGTACTACTGAAGGCGTGTGTAGTAATACTGAAGGTGTGTGTAGTAATACTGAAGGTGTGTGTAGTACTACTGAAGGTGTGTGTAGTACTACTGAAGGTGTGTGTAGTACTACTGAAGGTGTGTGTAGTACTACTGAAGGCGTGTGTAGTAATACTGAAGGTGTGTGTAGTACTTCTGAAGGTGTGTGTAGTAATACTGAAGGTGTGTGTAGTACTTCTGAAGGTGTGTGTAGTACTACTGAAGGCGTGTGTAGTAATACTGAAGGTGTGTGTAGTACTTCTGAAGGTGTGTGTAGTACTTCTGAAGGTGTGTGTAGTAATACTGAAGGTGTGTGTAGTACTTCTGAAGGTGTGTGTAGTACTACTGAAGGCGTGTGTAGTAATACTGAAGGTGTGTGTAGTACTACTGAAGGTGTGTGTAGTACTACTGAAGGTGTGTGTAGTACTTCTGAAGGTGTGTGTAGTACTTCTGAAGGTGTGTGTAGTAATACTGAAGGTGTGTGTAGTACTACTGAAGGTGTGTGTAGTAATACTGAAGGTGTGTGTAGTACTACTGAAGGCGTGTGTAGTAATACTGAAGGTGTGTGTAGTACTTCTGAAGGTGTGTGTAGTAATACTGAAGGTGTGTGTAGTACTACTGAAGGTGTGTGTAGTACTACTGAAGGTGTGTGTAGTACTACTGAAGGTGTGTGTAGTAATACTGAAGGTGTGTGTAGTAATACTGAAGGTGTGTGTAGTACTTCTGAAGGTGTGTGTAGTAATAGTGAAGGTGTGTGTAGTACTACTGAAGGTGTGTGTAGTAATACTGAAGGTGTGTGTAGTACTTCTGAAGGTGTGTGTAGTAATACTGAAGGTGTGTGTAGTACTACTGAAGGTGTGTGTAGTAATACTGAAGGTGTGTGTAGTACTTCTGAAGGTGTGTGTAGTACTTCTGAAGGTGTGTGTAGTACTTCTGAAGGTGTGTGTAGTACTACTGAAGGTGTGTGTAGTAATACTGAAGGTGTGTGTAGTACTACTGAAGGTGTGTGTAGTAATACTGAAGGTGTGTGTAGTAATACTGAAGGTGTGTGTAGTACTACTGAAGGTGTGTGTAGTACTTCTGAAGGTGTGTGTAGTAATACTGAAGGTGTGTGTAGTAATACTGAAGGTGTGTGTAGTAATACTGAAGGTGTGTGTAGTACTACTGAAGGTGTGTGTAGTAATACTGAAGGTGTGTGTAGTAATACTGAATGTGTGTGTAGTAATACTGAAGGTGTGTGTAGTAATACTGAAGGTGTGTGTAGTAATACTGAAGGTGTGTGTAGTACTACTGAAGGTGTGTGTAGTAATACTGAAGGTGTGTGTAGTAATACTGAAGGTGTGTGTAGTACTTCTGAAGGTGTGTGTAGTACTTTTGAAGGTGTGTGTAGTAATACTGAAGGTGTGTGTAGTACTTCTGAAGGTGTGTGTAGTAATACTGAAGGTGTGTGTAGTACTTTTGAAGGTGTGTGTAGTACTACTGAAGGTGTGTGTAGTAATACTGAAGGTGTGTGTAGTAATACTGAAGGTGTGTGTAGTAATACTGAAGGTGTGTGTAGTACTACTGAAGGTGTGTGTAGTAATACTGAAGGTGTGTGTAGTAATACTGAAGGTGTGTGTAGTAATACTGAAGGTGTGTGTAGTACTACTGAAGGTGTGTGTAGTACTTCTGAAGGTGTGTGTAGTAATACTGAAGGTGTGTGTAGTACTTCTGAAGGTGTGTGTAGTAATACTGAAGGTGTGTGTAGTACTTCTGAAGGTGTGTGTAGTAATACTGAAGGTGTGTGTAGTACTTCTGAGGGTGTGTGTAGTACTTTTGAAGGTGTGTGTAGTAATACTGAAGGTGTGTGTAGTACTACTGAAGGTGTGTGTAGTAATACTGAAGGTGTGTGTAGTAATACTGAAGGTGTGTGTAGTAATACTGAAGGTGTGTGTAGTAATACTGAAGGTGTGTGTAGTACTTCTGAAGGTGTGTGTAGTACTACTGAAGGTGTGTGTAGTAATACTGAAGGTGTGTGTAGTACTTTTGAAGGTGTGTGTAGTAATACTGAAGGTGTGTGTAGTAATACTGAAGGTGTGTGTAGTACTTCTGAAGGTGTGTGTAGTACTTTTGAAGGTGTGTGTAGTACTTTTGAAGGTGTGTGTAGTAATACTGAAGGTGTGTGTAGTAATACTGAAGGTGTGTGTAGTAATACTGAAGGTGTGTGTAGTACTACTGAAGGTGTGTGTAGTACTACTGAAGGTGTGTGTAGTACTTCTGAAGGTGTGTGTAGTAATACTGAAGGTGTGTGTAGTACTACTGAAGGTGTGTGTAGTAATACTGAAGGTGTGTGTAGTACTTTTGAAGGTGTGTGTAGTAATACTGAAGGTGTGTGTAGTAATACTGAAGGTGTGTGTAGTACTTCTGAAGGTGTGTGTAGTACTTTTGAAGGTGTGTGTAGTACTTTTGAAGGTGTGTGTAGTAATACTGAAGGTGTGTGTAGTAATACTGAAGGTGTGTGTAGTAATACTGAAGGTGTGTGTAGTACTACTGAAGGTGTGTGTAGTACTACTGAAGGTGTGTGTAGTACTACTGAAGGTGTGTGTAGTAATACTGAAGGTGTGTGTAGTAATACTGAAGGTGTGTGTAGTACTACTGAAGGTGTGTGTAGTAATACTGAAGGTGTGTGTAGTACTTCTGAAGGTGTGTGTAGTACTTTTGAAGGTGTGTGTAGTAATACTGAAGGTGTGTGTAGTAATACTGAAGGTGTGTGTAGTACTACTGAAGGTGTGTGTAGTACTACTGAAGGTGTGTGTAGTACTTTTGAAGGTGTGTGTAGTAATACTGAATGTGTGTGTAGTAATACTGAAGGTGTGTGTAGTACTTCTGAAGGTGTGTGTAGTAATACTGAAGGTGTGTGTAGTACTTCTGAAGGTGTGTGTAGTAATACTGAAGGTGTGTGTAGTAATACTGAAGGTGTGTGTAGTACTTCTGAAGGTGTGTGTAGTAATACTGAAGGTGTGTGTAGTAATACTGAAGGTGTGTGTAGTAATACTGAAGGTGTGTGTAGTACTTCTGAAGGTGTGTGTAGTAATACTGAAGGTGTGTGTAGTACTTTTGAAGGTGTGTGTAGTACTTCTGAAGGTGTGTGTAGTAATACTGAAGGTGTGTGTAGTACTTCTGAAGGTGTGTGTAGTAATACTGAAGGTGTGTGTAGTACTACTGAAGGTGTGTGTAGTAATACTGAAGGTGTGTGTAGTACTACTGAAGGTGTGTGTAGTAATACTGAAGGTGTGTGTAGTAATACTGAAGGTGTGTGTAGTACTACTGAAGGTGTGTGTAGTAATACTGAAGGTGTGTGTAGTAATTCTGAAGGTGTGTGTAGTACTTCTGAAGGTGTGTGTAGTACTACTGAAGGTGTGTGTAGTAATACTGAAGGTGTGTGTAGTAATACTGAAGGTGTGTGTAGTAATACTGAAGGTGTGTGTAGTACTTCTGAAGGTGTGTGTAGTAATACTGAAGGTGTGTGTAGTACTTCTGAGGGTGTGTGTAGTACTTTTGAAGGTGTGTGTAGTAATACTGAAGGTGTGTGTAGTACTACTGAAGGTGTGTGTAGTAATACTGAAGGTGTGTGTAGTACTTCTGAAGGTGTGTGTAGTACTTTTGAAGGTGTGTGTAGTAATACTGAAGGTGTGTGTAGTACTTCTGAAGGTGTGTGTAGTACTACTGAAGGTGTGTGTAGTAATACTGAAGGTGTGTGTAGTACTTTTGAAGGTGTGTGTAGTAATACTGAAGGTGTGTGTAGTAATACTGAAGGTGTGTGTAGTAATACTGAAGGTGTGTGTAGTACTTCTGAAGGTGTGTGTAGTACTTTTGAAGGTGTGTGTAGTACTTTTGAAGGTGTGTGTAGTAATACTGAAGGTGTGTGTAGTAATACTGAAGGTGTGTGTAGTACTACTGAAGGTGTGTGTAGTACTACTGAAGGTGTGTGTAGTACTTCTGAAGGTGTGTGTAGTAATACTGAAGGTGTGTGTAGTACTTTTGAAGGTGTGTGTAGTAATACTGAAGGTGTGTGTAGTACTTCTGAAGGTGTGTGTAGTACTACTGAAGGTGTGTGTAGTAATACTGAAGGTGTGTGTAGTACTTTTGAAGGTGTGTGTAGTAATACTGAAGGTGTGTGTAGTAATACTGAAGGTGTGTGTAGTAATACTGAAGGTGTGTGTAGTACTTCTGAAGGTGTGTGTAGTACTTTTGAAGGTGTGTGTAGTACTTTTGAAGGTGTGTGTAGTAATACTGAAGGTGTGTGTAGTAATACTGAAGGTGTGTGTAGTAATACTGAAGGTGTGTGTAGTACTACTGAAGGTGTGTGTAGTACTACTGAAGGTGTGTGTAGTAATACTGAAGGTGTGTGTAGTACTACTGAAGGTGTGTGTAGTAATACTGAAGGTGTGTGTAGTACTTCTGAAGGTGTGTGTAGTACTTTTGAAGGTGTGTGTAGTAATACTGAAGGTGTGTGTAGTAATATTGAAGGTGTGTGTAGTACTACTGAAGGTGTGTGTAGTACTACTGAAGGTGTGTGTAGTACTTTTGAAGGTGTGTGTAGTAATACTGAATGTGTGTGTAGTAATACTGAAGGTGTGTGTAGTACTTCTGAAGGTGTGTGTAGTAATACTGAAGGTGTGTGTAGTACTTCTGAAGGTGTGTGTAGTAATACTGAAGGTGTGTGTAGTAATACTGAAGGTGTGTGTAGTACTTCTGAAGGTGTGTGTAGTAATACTGAAGGTGTGTGTAGTAATACTGAAGGTGTGTGTAGTAATACTGAAGGTGTGTGTAGTAATACTGAAGGTGTGTGTAGTACTTTTGAAGGTGTGTGTAGTACTTCTGAAGGTGTGTGTAGTACTTCTGAAGGTGTGTGTAGTAATACTGAAGGTGTGTGTAGTACTACTGAAGGTGTGTGTAGTAATACTGAAGGTGTGTGTAGTAATTCTGAAGGTGTGTGTAGTACTACTGAAGGTGTGTGTAGTAATACTGAAGGTGTGTGTAGTAATACTGAAGGTGTGTGTAGTAATACTGAAGGTGTGTGTAGTACTACTGAAGGTGTGTGTAGTACTTCTGAAGGTGTGTGTAGTAATACTGAAGGTGTGTGTAGTACTACTGAAGGTGTGTGTAGTAATACTGAAGGTGTGTGTAGTAATACTGAAGGTGTGTGTAGTAATACTGAAGGTGTGTGTAGTACTTCTGAAGGTGTGTGTAGTAATACTGAAGGTGTGTGTAGTACTACTGAAGGTGTGTGTAGTAATACTGAAGGTGTGTGTAGTAATTCTGAAGGTGTGTGTAGTACTTCTGAAGGTGTGTGTAGTACTACTGAAGGTGTGTGTAGTAATACTGAAGGTGTGTGTAGTAATACTGAAGGTGTGTGTAGTAATACTGAAGGTGTGTGTAGTACTTCTGAAGGTGTGTGTAGTACTTTTGAAGGTGTGTGTAGTAATACTGAAGGTGTGTGTAGTACTTCTGAAGGTGTGTGTAGTACTACTGAAGGTGTGTGTAGTAATACTGAAGGTGTGTGTAGTACTACTGAAGGTGTGTGTAGTAATACTGAAGGTGTGTGTAGTAATACTGAAGGTGTGTGTAGTAATACTGAAGGTGTGTGTAGTACTTCTGAAGGTGTGTGTAGTAATACTGAAGGTGTGTGTAGTAATACTGAAGGTGTGTGTAGTACTACTGAAGGTGTGTGTAGTAATACTGAAGGTGTGTGTAGTAATACTGAAGGTGTGTGTAGTACTTCTGAAGGTGTGTGTAGTAATTTTGAAGGTGTGTGTAGTAATACTGAAGGTGTGTGTAGTACTTCTGAAGGTGTGTGTAGTACTTTTGAAGGTGTGTGTAGTAATACTGAAGGTGTGTGTAGTACTTCTGAAGGTGTGTGTAGTAATACTGAAGGTGTGTGTAGTACTTCTGAAGGTGTGTGTAGTAATACTGAAGGTGTGTGTAGTACTACTGAAGGTGTGTGTAGTAATACTGAAGGTGTGTGTAGTACTACTGAAGGTGTGTGTAGTAATACTGAAGGTGTGTGTAGTAATACTGAAGGTGTGTGTAGTAATACTGAAGGTGTGTGTAGTAATACTGAAGGTGTGTGTAGTACTTCTGAAGGTGTGTGTAGTAATACTGAAGGTGTGTGTAGTACTTCTGAAGGTGTGTGTAGTAATACTGAAGGTGTGTGTAGTACTACTGAAGGTGTGTGTAGTAATACTGAAGGTGTGTGTAGTAATTCTGAAGGTGTGTGTAGTAATACTGAAGGTGTGTGTAGTAATACTGAAGGTGTGTGTAGTACTTCTGAAGGTGTGTGTAGTAATACTGAAGGTGTGTGTAGTACTTCTGAAGGTGTGTGTAGTACTTTTGAAGGTGTGTGTAGTAATACTGAAGGTGTGAGTAGTAATACTGAAGGTGTGTGTAGTACTACTGAAGGTGTGTGTAGTAATACTGAAGGTGTGTGTAGTACTTCTGAAGGTGTGTGTAGTACTTTTGAAGGTGTGTGTAGTAATACTGAAGGTGTGTGTAGTACTTCTGAAGGTGTGTGTAGTACTTTTGAAGGTGTGTGTAGTAATACTGAAGGTGTGTGTAGTACTACTGAAGGTGTGTGTAGTAATACTGAAGGTGTGTGTAGTACTACTGAAGGTGTGTGTAGTAATACTGAAGGTGTGTGTAGTACTTCTGAAGGTGTGTGTAGTAATACTGAAGGTGTGTGTAGTAATACTGAAGGTGTGTGTAGTAATACTGAAGGTGTGTGTAGTACTTCTGAAGGTGTGTGTAGTACTACTGAAGGTGTGTGTAGTAATACTGAAGGTGTGTGTAGTAATACTGAAGGTGTGTGTAGTACTACTGAAGGTGTGTGTAGTAATACTGAAGGTGTGTGTAGTACTTCTGAAGGTGTGTGTAGTAATACTGAAGGTGTGTGTAGTACTTCTGAGGGTGTGTGTAGTACTTTTGAAGGTGTGTGTAGTAATACTGAAGGTGTGTGTAGTACTACTGAAGGTGTGTGTAGTAATACTGAAGGTGTGTGTAGTACTTTTGAAGGTGTGTGTAGTAATACTGAAGGTGTGTGTAGTAATACTGAAGGTGTGTGTAGTACTTCTGAGGGTGTGTGTAGTACTTTTGAAGGTGTGTGTAGTACTTTTGAAGGTGTGTGTAGTAATACTGAAGGTGTGTGTAGTAATACTGAAGGTGTGTGTAGTACTTCTGAAGGTGTGTGTAGTACTTCTGAAGGTGTGTGTAGTAATACTGAAGGTGTGTGTAGTAATACTGAAGGTGTGTGTAGTACTTCTGAAGGTGTGTGTAGTACTTTTGAAGGTGTGTGTAGTAATACTGAAGGTGTGTGTAGTACTTCTGAAGGTGTGTGTAGTAATACTGAAGGTGTGTGTAGTACTTCTGAAGGTGTGTGTAGTACTTCTGAAGGTGTGTGTAGTACTTTTGAAGGTGTGTGTAGTAATACTGAAGGTGTGTGTAGTACTTCTGAAGGTGTGTGTAGTACTTCTGAAGGTGTGTGTAGTAATACTGAAGGTGTGTGTAGTACTTCTGAAGGTGTGTGTAGTAATACTGAAGGTGTGTGTAGTACTACTGAAGGTGTGTGTAGTACTTCTGAAGGTGTGTGTAGTACTTTTGAAGGTGTGTGTAGTAATACTGAAGGTGTGTGTAGTACTTTGAAGGTGTGTGTAGTAATACTGAAGGTGTGTGTAGTACTTCTGAAGGTGTGTGTAGTAATACTGAAGGTGTGTGTAGTACTTCTGAAGGTGTGTGTAGTAATACTGAAGGTGTGTGTAGTACTTCTGAAGGTGTGTGTAGTAATACTGAAGGTGTGTGTAGTAATACTGAAGGTGTGTGTAGTTACTTCTGAAGGTGTGTGTAGTACTACTGAAGGTGTGTGTAGTAATACTGAAGGTGTGTGTAGTAATACTGAAGGTGTGTGTAGTAATACTGAAGGTGTGTGTAGTACTACTGAAGGTGTGTGTAGTAATACTGAAGGTGTGTGTAGTACTTCTGAAGGTGTGTGTAGTAATACTGAAGGTGTGTGTAGTACTTCTGAGGTGTGTGTAGTACTTTTGAAGGTGTGTGTAGTACTTTTGAAGGTGTGTGTAGTAATACTGAAGGTGTGTGTAGTACTACTGAAGGTGTGTGTAGTACTTTTGAAGGTGTGTGTAGTAATACTGAAGGTGTGTGTAGTACTTCTGAGGGTGTGTGTAGTACTTTTGAAGGTGTGTGTAGTACTTTTGAAGGTGTGTGTAGTAATACTGAAGGTGTGTGTAGTACTACTGAAGGTGTGTGTAGTAATACTGAAGGTGTGTGTAGTACTTTTGAAGGTGTGTGTAGTAATACTGAAGGTGTGTGTAGTAATACTGAAGGTGTGTGTAGTAATACTGAAGGTGTGTGTAGTAATACTGAAGGTGTGTGTAGTACTTCTGAAGGTGTGTGTAGTACTTTTGAAGGTGTGTGTAGTAATACTGAAGGTGTGTGTAGTAATACTGAAGGTGTGTGTAGTAATACTGAAGGTGTGTGTAGTACTACTGAAGGTGTGTGTAGTAATACTGAAGGTGTGTGTAGTAATACTGAAGGTGTG